>NC_137977.1:63266938-63555610 GCF_963924665.1 Micromys minutus | reverse complement strand
AACACAGCCAGGAATCACTGATACTGATTTGTCTTTTTCTTGCTTTTCCCTCAAGCCACTCTCGGCTTTGTCTCTAATGATGCTCAGATGAGGTGTAGGGGGAAATGCTCCCTAGTCTGGGAGATTCATTCAGCTCCCTTTTCCTGAGAAATGCCGGAAGTCTACTTGGTGTAGATTCCACCAGCGTGCTTTATTTTCTAGGCAGTAACTCTCTCAAGAGGCTTGCCAGAGATCCATCCCTTTTAGCTCACCCCTGAATGCACTGTGAGCAAGTTGCAGGCTACCTCTCCCCAAAGGGCGTTATTAATGGACTCGGTTCAAAAGCAGAGATAGTGCCCTGGAAAATGTGGTATTGATTTCCCTCTTCTTTCTCCCTGTTTCAATCACTGTTCGTTTGAATGGCTTTCATTTTTAGCAACAACAAGAGAATTTTCGAAGAGAAGTGTTTTATAGGATCAGCCTGAAATAAAATCACCGCTCAATTTAAGCTCTGAAAAATACTATTGATATTTTAATAGAAGTTTGGAGAACCTATTGTGAGCTCAATAATAGCTACAAGGAGTTTATACACAGAAATCATACTTTGAGATCGTTTTATTTCTTGGACAGTATGTGTTAACAGCAAATAAAGGTTTGAAGCTCACTCTGCTCTGTGGAACACAAGAGCCTCAAGAGCGGGGAAGTGTTCGGGAGTTCCTCAGAGTGGGTAAATACCTTTTGATGAGTCAAATGGTTCGTCTCTAATTGACCCTTATAGAAAAAGCCTGGGGAGGTTTTCTTTCTCATTGTCCCATTGGAATCAGGAAATCTCAGCTGTCTTACAGCGCAGACCCATACCATGGAGTCCTATTACGGGCTGGCTCACCCCAATAACAATCTGACTTAACAGAGATGGCAGAGGCTCAAAACACTCTTCCATTTCCCCTTGATGAGGGCCTGGAGCCTTTTTTTTCCCTACCTGGCATATAGTACTGATTCTTTAATCAATTTTCCCTTGAAGTCCTTGAGAATACCTGTGGATCTCAATCCAGGATCTTATTGGTCTGTGTAAACATACTCACTAGAGAACAGCAGTGATGCTCTAATAGGCATCACTTACAAGGTGAGTGTGTGCTCAGCACTAGGTGGCACTCATGAGTACGTTTAAGGTTACCATGTCTGCTTAGAAGACTGAGTCCTTATTCAGTACTCGGTGATACTTATGACTATGTTGAGGGTCACCACACATGCGCAGAAGACTCGTTAGCACTATTTGTTTCAGAAAGATGGAAGGAAGGCATCAGTCTATCTGTTGAGGAGAAGTGCAAATATAAAGCATGATGTGTCTTCTAGATTCATCCTGTTTAATACAATGCATACTTTGGACCATGAAAGAAATTTTCACAGAGGGGCCTTGTTGAGGAAAAAGGTCCGTGGTGTGCCAGAAACCAAGGTGCAAGGGAAGAGACAAGAGCTGCTCAATTCTTCTGGGAAAATCAGGTTTAAAATGCAAGGAAAGGAGATAAGAAGGAAACTGTTCCTGAGCTTAGTGAATCAAATCTACGATTATAGTATGCTTCGCAGAATAAAGGAGCCTTGATCAGACTGGTAAAAGGGCCATCCACTTAATAACATGATGGATACCATGAGCAGCTCGATACAGGGTTTAATGGTAGACTCTAAGAGTGACCATGGAACGATGAGGATAGGGTTGTCACACAGAATGCCAGACCGGAAGATTACCATGAAAATGAGAAACATGCATCTGTTTGAAAAATACTGAGGGAATTATGATTGACTAAGTACAGAAGGGAAGAGAGCCAGAGTAACACAAAAGCTGACTGGTGTGCTATTAATACAAGAAAAAGACAGAGAAATTGACTTTAAGTTGGTCTGGAATAAGGAGAACATTGGTAGATTAAGGTTCAAAACACAGTGCTGGAGGCAGGGTGTTTGATAGAAAACCCCTCTCTGTCTCTGTCTGTCTCAGTCTCTCTCTCTCTCTTCTTCATCTCTTTTTATTGCTTTTTTTCTTCCATTTAGGAACTTCTGTTTCTCTCATTTTGCTTAGCTGTTGAACTTCATGAAACTATAGTCATAATATTTTTGATAAAAAAATATATGCACACATATATGTACATATATATGCTTGTGTGAGCACACACATTTGTATTATATCCATATATACACATGAATATGTGTATGTGTTTATGTGCATATATATAATATACATAAAAAGAATTAAAATAAAGTATATAATGATGTGAAATATCCATACTAGACACCAAAGGCTAAATATGAAATGCTAGAAATAGGTGTTTTTTCATTTTTTTTTTTTTTGCTTTTGTTTTATTGGAGGTGCTAGCCACTGGGTTATTATAGACCACACCCCTAAGCATTAGAGGATGCTACCACTATTCTCAGTTACCTCATAACTTGATAATAAGACATTGTTGCAAAATAAACCACACATTGAGGTCATGGAACAATTGTATAATTAGTAACACTACAAAAACAAATCAGAAAATGTAATTACTGAAGAAAAGCTAATTTTTATTAACTTAATTTTTTTGAGATAATGTAATTAATTACCTGCTTCTCTCTTTTCTTCTCTTGAAACATTCCTTACTCTCTTGCAAATTTATTGCTACTTTTTTCATATATTGTTATTATATATATATATAAACATATATATACATACACACACATTATATGTATATATATATATACACACATTATATATATACACACACATTTATATATATACACACATTTTATATATATACACACACATACACATTATATATATACACACACATTATATATAAATATATATATACACACATTATACATATATATGCACACATACACATACACACATACACACACACAAACATACACATTATATATATATATATATACACACATACACCTACACACACACACATACACACAAACACACACACACACATATATATACATATTATTAAATATTTCTAGATATGACCTGCTCAGTCTGTATACTGCTACGTACATGTATGTGTGCAGGGCTGACAATTTGGTGTGATCTTCCCTGGGGAAGGCTGCTTCTCTCACTCAGCATTTCTTAGTTGTCTTCAATTCTTTGTGTATGTCTACTTTGGCCTGTCTGTTGTTGTCCTTCTTCAGCTAATGCTTAGGCAGTCATGTTGGTGAGACCCTATAAATGTAGATTGCAATATCACTAAGAGACACAATCTCACAGCAAACTCCCTGATTCTCTGGTTCTTACAATCTTCTCATCTTTTCCTCTTTAATGTTCCCCAAATTTGGGTGTGGGAATTGTCCTATAGTTGGGTCCATGCTCCCAAGCTCCACGTTTTTTTATTTAATTTTTATTCTTTTTTTCTTACAACTCTATTTTTAAAAACATCAGAGATACATATACAGATTTTAAAGGCATCTTGACCAAAAATTATATGAATATATTTTTATCAATACCTGATATTTTTTAAAGGTTTGATAGTATGCATTGAAATCTTACTAGTTACAATAAGCATAAAGTACAGGTAAAACAAAACATAACATGGAAATAGTCAAAATTTTCTTGGTGTTTATAGATTAAATATGATTTTTAAATACCAAAAAATTGCTACAAGACTATCTTCTTAGCTCTTGAGTTATTAATGATTTAAGGTCTAGGTGTACCCCACTCTGAGAGGGTGCTATACACTTATTTTTTTCTAAGAAGGGCTTAGGCTTCCAATTTTTGGACTTTATTTTTTTGAGCTTCATATGGTCTACGTGAGTTGTTTCTTGGGTATTCAGATCTTTCTGGGGGCTAGAATCCAATTATCAGTGACTGCATATAATGTCAGTTCTTTTGTGACATGGTTATCTCACTCAGGATGATATTGTCTAGATACATCCATTTGCCTAGGAATTTCAAAAAGTCATTGTTTCTTCTAATAGCTGAGTATTATACAATAATACTCCATTGTATAAATATACCACAATCTCTGTAGCCATTCATCTACTGAAGGATATCTGGGTTCTTTTGAGCTTCTGGCTGTTATAAACAAGGCTGCTATGAACATGGTAGAGTATGTGTCCTTATTGTATGTTGGAGCATCTTTGGGGTATATGTCCATGAAGTGGAATTACTGGGTCATTGGGTAGTACTATGTCAAATTTTCTGAGGAACCACCAGACTGATTTCTAGAGTGGTTGTGTCAGCTTACAACCCCACCAACAGTGGATGAGTATTCATCTTTCTCTGCATACTTGCCAGCATCTGCTGTCATCTGAGTTTTTGATCTTAGCCGTTCTCAATGGTGTGAGGTGGAATCTTAGGGTTGTTTAATTTGCATTTCCCCGATGGCTAGGGTTGTCAAGCACTTCCTTAGATGCTTCTCAGCCATTCGATATTCCTCAGTTGAGAATTCTTTGTTTAGCTCTGTACCCCATTTTTAATAGGACTGTTTGATTCTCTGGAGTCTAAATTCTTGAGTTCTTTGAATATACTGATTATTAGCCCTCTATCAGATGTAGGATTGGCAAAGACATTTTCCCAATCTGTTGATTACCATTTTGTTTTCTTGACAGTATCTTTAGCCTTACAGAAACTTTGCAATCTCATTAAGTCCCATTTATAGATTCTTGATCTTAGAGCACAAGCCATTGATGTTCTGTTAAGGAACTTTCTCCCTCTGCCTGTGTGTTCTAAGGTTTTCCCCACTTTCTCTTATCATAGTTTCAGTGTGCCTGGTTTTATGTGGAGATCTTTGACCCACTTGCACTTGAGCTTTGTACAAGGAGTTAAGAAAGGATCTATTTTCATTCTTCTGCATGCTGACTGCCAGTTGAGCCAACACAATTTGTTCAAGAGGCTGTCCATTTTCCATTGAATGTTTTCAGCTCCTTTGTCAAAAATTAGGTGACCATATTTATAAGAGTTCATTTCTAGATCTTCTATTCTGTTCCATTGATCTACCTGCCTATCTCTGTACCAGTACCATGCAGTTTTTTAACACAATTGCTTTGTAATATAGCTTGAGGTCAAGGATAGGGATTCCTGTAAAAGTTTTCTTTTGTTGAGAATATATTTTGCTATTTTAGATTTTTTTTTATTCTAGATGAATTTGAAAATTGCTCTTTCCAACTCTATGAAGAATTGAGTTAGAATTTTGATGGGGGATTACATTGAATCTGTAGATTGCTTTTGGTAATATGGCCATTTTTAAAATGTTGATCCTTCCAATCCATGAGCATGAGAGATCTTTCCATCTTCTGAGATCTTCTTCAATTTTCGTTCTTTAGAGATTTCAATTTCTTGTCATACAGGTACTTCACTTGCTTAATTAGGGTCACACCAAGGTATTTCACATTGTTTGTGTCTATTGTGAAGGGTATTTTTCCATAATTTCTTTCTCAGCATGTTTGCTTTTTGAGTAGAGGAAGGCTACTGATTTGTTTGAGTTTATTTTGTATCCAGCCACTTGGCTAAAGTTGTTTATCTGCTGTAGAAGTTCTCTGGTGGAATTTTTTGGGGTCACTTATGTACGTACACAATCATGTCTTCTGCAAACTGTTATTTTTTATTTCTTCCTTTCTGATTTGTATTTCTGTTATTTCCTTTTGCTGTCTAATTACTCTGGCCAGGACTTCCAGTACTATGTTGAATACGTAGAGAGAGAGTAGGCAGCCTTGTCTAGTCCCTGATTTTAGTGGGATTGCTTCAAGTTTCTCACCATTTAGTTTGATGTTGGCTGTTGGTTTGCTGTATATTGACTTTATTATGTTTCAGTATGGGTCTTGGATTCCTGCTCTTTCCAAGACTTTTACCATGAAGGGGTGTTGAATTTTGTCAAATGCCTTCTCAGCAACTAGTGAGATGGCCATGTGGTCTTTTTTTTTTTTTTTTTTTTTTTTTTTTTTTTTTTTTTTTTTTTTTTTTTTTAAACGATTTTATTTTTCAAAACAAAGATAGATGTAAAGATTTTAAACATTTTTTGCTTAAAATTATACATTTTTGTCAGTACTGTTTTTTCAGACATTAAAATAAATTTTACATAAAACCATGTGAATATGTTTTTTAGTCGGTACTTGATTTTTTTCAAGGGCTTGACAGTATGCATTGAAAACGTACTAGTTGCAATAAGCGTAAAGTACATGCAAAACAAAACGCAACATGGAAATAGTCAAAGTCTTCTTGTTTTGTGAATATATGTATAGTTTTTGTTTTCTTTATTTCTTGGACTTCATACAGTCTGTGAGTTGTTTCTGGGGGAGTGCAAGCCTCTGGGGTTAGCATCCCACTATCAGTGACTGCATATTATGTCTGTTCTTTTGTGACTGGGTTATCTCACTCAGGATGATCTTCTCTAGATGCAGCCATTTTCTTAAGAATTTGGTTAAGTCATTGTTTCTGGTGGCTGAGTAGTATTCCATTGTGTATATGTACCACAATTTTTGTATCCATTCGTCTTCTGAAGGACATCTGGGTTCCTTCCAGCTTCTGGCTATTATAAATAGAGCCGCTATGAACATTGTGGTGCATATATCTTTGTTGTGTATTAAAGTGTCTCTGGGGTATATGCCCAGAAGTGGAATAGCTGGGTCTTCAGGTAGTACTATATCCAATTTTCTGAGGTATCGCCAGACCGATTTCCAGAGTGGTTGTATTAGCTTGCAACCCCACCAACAGTGGAGAAGTGTTCCTATTTCTCCGCAGCCTCGCCAGCATCTGCTGTCATCTGAGTTTTGGATCTTGGCCAATCTGACTGGAGTGAGGTGGAATCTTAGGGTTGTTTTGATTTGCATTTCCCTGATGGCTAAGGATGTTGAGCACTTCCTCAGATGTTTTTCGGCCATTCGGAGTTCCTCAACTGAAAAAGATTTCTTTAGCTCTGTACCCCATTTTTTAATAGGGTTATTTGATTCTCTGGTGTCGAGTTTTTTGAGTTCCTTGTACACCTTAGATATTAGGCCTCTATCTGATGTGGTGTTGGTAAAGATCTTTTCCCATTCTGTTGGTTGCCGTTTTGTTTTCTTGACGATGTCCTTAGCCTTACAGAAACTTTGCAATCTCATTAAGTCCCATTTGTTAATCTCTGACCTTAGAGCTTGAGCCATTGGTGTTTTGTTTAGGAAATTTTCTCCTGTGCCTATGTGTTCTAAGGTTTTCCCTACTTTCTCATCTAATAATTCCAGTGTATCAGGTTTAATGTGGAGATCTTTAATCCACTTACACTTGAGCTTTGTACAAGGAGATAAGAACGGGTCTATTTTCATTCTTTTGCATGTTGAGTGCCACTTGGACCAGCACCATTTGTTGAATAGGCTGTCCTTTTTCCATTGAATGTTTACTGCTCCTTTGTCAAAAATCAGGTGACCATATACATGAGGGCTCATTTCTGAATCTTCTATTCTATTCCATTGATCCACTTGCCTATTTCTGTACCAGTACCATGCAGTTTTCAGCACAATTGTCTTGTAATATAGCTTGAGGTCAGGGATAGTGATTCCCGCTGATGTTTTTTTGTTGTTGAGGATGGTTTTCGCTATTCTAGGTCTTTTGTTATTCCAGATGAAATTGCACATTGATCTTTCCAATTCCATGAAGAACTGGGTTGGAATTTTAATGGGGATTGCATTGAATCTGTAGATTGCTTTTGGTAGGATGGCCATTTTTAAGATGTTGATCTTTCCAATCCATGAGCATGGGAGATCTTTCCATTTTCTGAGATCCTCCTCAATTTCTTTCTTCAGAGGTTTGAAGTTCTTGTCATACAGGTCCTTCATTTCCTTAGTTAGAGTCACACCAAGGTATTTCATAGCTTTTGTAACTATTGTGAAGAGTACCTTTTCCCCAATTTCTTTCTCCACATGTTTGTTTTTTGAGTATAGGAATGCTACTGATTTGTTTGAGTTAATTTTGTATCCGGCCACTTTGCTGAACTTGTTTATCAGCTGTAGGAGTTCTCTGGTGGAATTTTTGGGGTCACTCAAGTACACTATCATGTCATCGGCAAAGAGTGATGTTTTTATCTCTTCCTTTCTGATTTGTATCCCCTTGATCTCCTTTTGCTGTCTAATTGCTCCAGCCAGGACTTCCAGTACTATGTTGAATAGGTAGGGAGAGAGTGGGCAGCCTTGTCGAGTCCCTGATTTTAGTGGGATTGCTTCAAGTTTCTCGCCATTAAGTTTGATGTTGGCTGTTGGTTTGCTGTATATTGCTTTTATTATGTTTAAATATGGGCCTTGGATTCCTGTTCTTTCCAGGACTTTTATCATGAAGGGGTGTTGGATTTTGTCGAATGCTTTCTCAGCGTCTAGTGAGATGACCATGTGATTTTGGTCTTTAAGTTTGTTTATAAGGTGGATTACATTGATGGATTTCCTTATGTTAAACCATCCCTGCATCCCAGGGATGAAGTCTACTTGGTCATGATGAATGATGGTTTTGATGTGTTCTTGGATTCGGTTTGCAAGGATTTTGTTGAGTATTTTTGCATCAATGTTCATAAGTGAGATTGGTCTGAAGTTCTCTTTCATTGTAGGGTCTTTGTGTGGCTTAGGTACGAGGGTTATTGTAGCCTCAAAAAATGAGTTGGGTAATATTCCATCTGATTCTATCTTTTGGAATAGCTTGGTGAATATTGGTGTTATATCCCCAATAAATGTCTGATAAAATTCTGCACTGAACCCGTCTGGACCTGGGCTTTTTTTGGTTGGGAGGCTTTTGATGACTTCTTCTATTTCTTTAGGTGTTATAGGGTTATTTAGATGGTTTACTTGGTCCTGGTTCAACTTTGGTACCTTGTATCTGTCTAGGAATTCGTCCATTTCCTCCAGATTTTCCAATTTTGTGGAGTATAAGTTTTTGTAGTAGGATCTGATGATTTCTTGAATTTCCTTAGTTTCAGTTGTTATGTCACCACTTTCCTTTCTGATTTTGTTAATTTGGATACTCTCTCTTTGCCCTTTAGTTAGTCTGGCTAGGGGTTTATCAATCTTGTTGATTTTCTCAAAGAACCAACTCTTTGTTTTGTTGATTTTTTCAATGGTTTTTTTTGTTTCTATTTGGTCTATTTCTGCCCTAATTTTGATTATTTCTTGCCGTCTACTCTTTTTGGGTAAATCTGCTTCCTTTTGTTCTAGGGCTTTTAGCTGTGCTGTCAGGTTGCTGATGTGAGCTCTCTCCAGTTTCTTCTTGGAAGCACTTAGAGCAATGAGTTTTCCTCTCAATACTGCTTTCATTGCATCCCATAGGTTTGGGTATGTTGTGTTTTCGTTTTCGTTGAATTCTAGAAAATCCTTAATTTCTTTCTTTATTTCTTCTTTGACCCTGCTATCCTTTAGCAGAGTGTTGTTTAGTTTCCATGTGTATGTGGGCATTTTGTTGTCTTTGTTGTTGTTAAAGACCAGCCGTAGACCATGGTGATCTGAGAGGATGCATGGGAGTATTTCAATCTTCTTATATCGATGAAGGCTCGTTCTGTGTCCAATTATGTGGTCAATTTTCGAGAAGGTGCCATGGGGTGGTGAGAAGAAGGTGTATTCTTTTACTTTAGGATAGTATGTTCTGTATATATCTATTAATTCTAGTTGGTTCAAAGTCTCTGCTAGTTTTGCAGTGTCCTTGTTCAGTTTTTGTTTCCCTGATCTGTCCATTGGTGAGAGTGGGGTGTTAAAGTCTCCCACTATTATTGTGTGGGGTGAAATGTATTTTTTGAGCTTTAGTAGAGTTTCTTTTATGAATGTGGGTGATTTTTTATTTGGAGCATATATGTTAAGGATTGAGAGTTCCTCCTGACAGATTTCCCCGGTAATGAGTAAAAAGTGTCCTTCTTTATCTTTTTTGATAACTTTTGGTTGGAAATTTACTTTATTCGATATTAGAATAGCCACTCCAGCTTTCTTCTTGGAGCTGTTTGCTTGGAAGTTTTTTTCCCACCCTTTTACTGTGAGATAGTGTCTGTCTCTGTCTCTGAGATGATTTTCCTGTATGCAGCAAAAGGCTGGATTTTGTTTATGTATCCAGTCTGATAGTCTGTGTCTCTTTATTGGGGAGTTGAGCCCATTTATGTTAATAGATGTCAAGGAATAATTGTTTCTGTATCCTGCCATTTTTGCTTTTTTGGGTTGAGTTGTGTCCGTGTTTTTTTTCTTTTTTTAGTTTTCTTGTTTAGGAGTTTTCTTGTTTTTACTAGGCTGTATTTTCCCTCCTTGTATTGGGTTTTCCACCTGTAATTCGTTGTAGTGCTGGGTTTGTGGTCATATATTGTGTGAATTTTGATTTTTCTTGAAATATCTTTGTCTCTCCATCGATGGTGATTGATAGTTTTGCTGGGTATAGCAGCTTGGGCTGGCACTTGTGCTCTCTTAAGGAGTGCATGATGTCTGTCCAGGCTCTTCTAGCTTTCATAGTCTCTGCTGAAAAATCGGGTGTGAGTCTGATTGGTCTGCCTTTATAAGTTACCTGACCTTTTTCCCTTACTGCTTTTAGTATTCTTTCTTTGCTTTGGGCACTTGATGTTTTTACTATTATGTGTCGGGAGGTATTTCTTTTCTGGTCCAACCTATTTGGAGTTCTGAAGGCTTCTTTTATGCTTGTGGTCATCTCATTCTTGAGGGTAGGGAAGTTTTCTTCTATGATTTTGTTGAAGATATTTACTGTGCCTCTTAGTTGATACTCTTCTTCCTCTTCTATTCCTATTATCCTAAGGTTCGGTCTTCTCATTGTGTCTTGTATTTCCTGGACATTTTGGGTTAGGAGCTTTTTGTTTTTTGCATCTTCTCTGGCTGTTTTGTCTATGTTTGCAATGTTGTCTTCTGCCCCCGAGATTCTCTCCTCGATCTCTTGTAATCTGTTGGAAATGCTTGCTTCTGTGACTCCTGATTTCTTTTTTTGGTGTTCTGACTCTAGGGTTATCTCTTTTAGCACTTTTTTGATTGTGTCAATTTCTGTTTTAATTTCCCTCTTCCATTCCTTTATTTCCTTGGTTCTGTTTTCGTCTCGTTCTTTGAGTTCTTTGAGTGTTTTTCTTGTTTCTTCTTTAAAAGCTTCTGAATCTTTTTGCTTTTCCTCCCTTTCTTGTTTAAGTAACTCTATCAGCGTCTTGAGGCATGTTTTCAGGTCTGTGTCTTCTTTCTCTGGAGTGTTTGGGATTCCTATGTTTGCTACTATCGGAGAGCTGGGTTCTGGTGTTGCTAGATTGTCTTGGTTTCCTTGGGATATACTCTTTCTCTTTCCTCTTGCCATTTTGTTGTCAGTGATATGTTCTTGCCTTTCCCTTGTATCTGGTCTGTGTCCCTGGTACACTTTCCGTGTGCACTCCTCAGAGATCTCTCTACTCCCCAGCAGCCCAGGTTCCGGGTGGCAGCTGGGCCAGGCTCTGCTCTGCGTACTGAAGTCCCCTCCGGGTGGGAACAGATGTTCCTAAGATTTGTTCCTGGTCACAGTAGCTCAGCCTGTACGAGCCGCCTTTCCGGCTGGTGGTTGGGCCAGGCTCTGCTCTGCGACCTGAAGTCGTCTCCGGGTGGGGACAGAAGTTCCTAAGATCTGTTCACGGTTACTGGATCGGGGAGGACAGGGCAGGTCAGGGCAGGGGGTGCCCTTTCCGTGTGCACTCCGCAGAGATCCCTCTGCTCCCCCGCAGTCTAGGTCTCCCACTCACCAGTTGCTCAGCCTGTACGAGCTGCCTTTCTGGCTGGAGCCGCCTTTCCGGCTGGTGGTTGGGCCAGGCTCTGCTCTGCGACCTGAAGTCCTCTCCGGGTGGGAACAGAAGTTCCTAAGATCTGTTCCAGGTCTCAGTAGCTCAGCCTGTACAAGCCGCCTTTCTGGCTGGAGCCGCCTTTCCGGCTGGTGGTTGGGCCAGTCTCTCGCCATGTGGTCTTTTTTCTTTGAGTTTGTTTATATGGTGGATTACATTGATAAATTTTCATATATTAAACCATTCCTGCATCCCAGGAATGAAGCCTACTTTAGTATGGTGAATGATCCTTTTGATGTGTTCTTGGATTTGGTTTGCAAGAATTTTATTGAGTATTTTTGCATTAATGTTCATAAGGGAGATTGGTCTGAAATTCTCTTTCCTTGCAGGGTCTTTGTGTGGTTTAGGAATGAGAGTTAATATGGCCTTGAAAAACAAGTTGGATAGTGTTCCATCTGACTCTATTTTGTGGAATAGTTCAGAGAGTATTAGTATTAGGTCATCAATAAATGTATGATAGAATTCTGCATTGAACCCATCTGGCTCTGGGCTTTTATTGGTTGGAAGGCTTTTGATGACTGCTTCTATTTCTTTAGGTGTTATGGGATTGTTTAGATGGTTATTTGGTCCTGATCTAACTTTGGTATCTGGAATATGTCTAGAAATTTATACATTTGCCCCAGATTTCCCAGTTTTTTGAGTATAGGCTTTTGTAGTAGGATTTGATGATTTCTTCAATTTCCTAAGTTTCTGTTGTTATGTCTCCCTGTTCATTTCTGATTTTGTTAATTTGGATACAGTATTTCTGGAAAGACCATGAATTTCTCTGACAGAGGCCCGGCCCTTACTGTGGGCAGGAGGAAACCTTTTCTGTGAGCACCGCTAAGCACTCTCTGTGCTCTTGGTACTCACAGTGCAATCTCACCAGGCCTGCGACCCAGGTTCTCTCTAAGCTCCACATTTTTGTGGTTGTATTTTTCTATGATGGTCTCCTTTGGTGCTAAAATACACTTCCACAAATGAAGTGAGAACTACACTTATAAAAACAAATATTTAAAATGGACTAGGGAATTGTGCTGGCTCAGCAAAATGGTGGTTGTAGGTTCTTTTCCAAGGTCCATGAATACCCTAACCCTGGATGTTTGTCTATGTTTCCAGTGCAAGACCAGAGTAAGGTATGTTTTCCTCTTATTGAATGTATCATAAGTCAAATTAGGAATATAGATTGCTTCCCTCCTTTGGGAAGATTGCATGGTATGCTCTGGTATAATGAAAACTAGTCCACATGGAGGAAACATTCAGATAAGTTCCATCCATGTAGCCTCTGAGCAGTGCCTATGAAATGTATGGTGTTTTCAGTAATAGGGAAAACTTACCCATATTACCTATCACCTTTGGGATACAATCAAGTACACTACCAATAGGTCTCCTGGATAGCCATGACTACCTACTCTTTTGATTTTTCTTAATTTATTTTTTTTTGAGACAGTCTATGTAAGACCAGGCTAGCCTTAAGTGTACTAAGTCTTTTGATCTCTGTCTCTCTCTATTTCTCTGTCTCTCTTTGTATCTCTGTCTCTGTGCCTTTCTGTGTCTCTGTCTCTCTATCTCTGTCTCTCTGCTCTGTCTTTGTGCTTCTGTGTCTCTATGTCTGTCTCTGTGTCTGTCTCTGTGTCTGTCTGTCTGTCCGTCTCTCTATCTCTTTGTGTGTGTGTGTGTGTGTGTGTGTGTGTGTCTTCTTTGTTTCCTTTTTGAGGCACTATAGAGTACCTGATCAAAAGAGGACTTCTTTTACCTTCTGTAGAGGTTTTTGTGAGATAGTCTTGGTTCTTGTAAAAAACATTGTTAACCCACACTAAAAAAATTATTTAAACTATGTATACAGAATTATATGTATTATAAAACATTTTAGAAACAGATAAAAATATAAATAATTATGACTTTTCCAACATTATTAACCTTACGTATTTGCATTTCAGATGTTATCCTCTTTCCCTGTTCTCTTCTGTCCTACTCCAACCCCCCTCCCTTTGCTTCTATGAGGATGCTTCTCCTTCCACCCACCCACTCCCACCTCATTACCCTGGCATTTTCCTATACTGGGGAAAGGAACCTTCATAGGACCAAGGGCTTCTCCTTCTTTTGATGCCAGACAATGTCATCCTCTGCTACATATGTGGCTGGAGCCATGGGTCCCTCCATGTGTACTCTTTGGTTGATGGTTTAGTCCCTGGGAGCTCTGGGATTTCTGGTTGGTTGATATTGTTGTTCTTCCTATGGGGTTGCAAACCTGTTCAGCTCCTTCAGTTCTTTCTCTAGCTCCTCTATTGAGGTCCCAGTGTTCAGTCTGATGGTTAGCTGCAAGCATTCTTAGCTGTGTCAGTAAAGCTCTGGTAGAGCTTCTCAGGAGACATCCATGCATTAATCTTATTTTACCCCTCCCATTATTCTGTATTTATTTTCCTAATACCCCCATAATTAAAGGTCCCATTTTTTTTCATCAAATTGTACCCATCCCTCCTCATATTCCTTCCTTCTTCCCCATTTTACTACCCTTTCCTATTTGTTCATCTTATTCTAGCATCTACTTGGTTGGTACATCCATAACTACCTAATCTATTTATCCCACCTAGGGAGATCTATCCCTCTAGTCCCTTATTCTATACCTATCCTTCGTGGCTCTTTAGATTGTAGTTTGCTTATCTTTGGTTTAAGAGCTAATATCCACATAGAAGTGTTTACATAGAATATTTATCTTTCAGGGTCTGTGTTAAATTACTCAAGAGGAGGTTTTAAAAAAATCTATTTACCAGAAATTTTCATTATTTATTTTTAATGACAAAATAGTATTCCATTTTGTAAATGTAATATGCATTTTTCTATTTATCCATTGGTAGATATCCAGGTTGTATCTAATATCTGGCTATTATGAGTAGCCAGTATTGAAAATGATTGAGCAATTACCTATGTGGTATAGAAAAATGTCCATTTGATATAATTTTTCTCAAGAGTAGTGTAAATGGATCTTGAGGTGTATCAATTCATATCTTCCTGAGGAGCTGCCACAGTGATTTCCTCTTGTTCTAGCATCCACCTAGTTGGTATATACATAGCTACCTATTCCATTTATCCTACTCAGGGAGAGCCGTCCCTCCCCTCTAGTCCCTTATTCTATCCCTAACCTCTGTGGATCTTCATATTGTAGTTTGCTTATCTTTGGTTTAAGATCGAACATTGACTCCCATAGTAGATATATGGGTTTGCATCCCACCAGCAACAGACGAGTGTTCCCTTTGCTTCACAACTTATCAGTAGGAGCTGTCATTCAGTTTATCATGGCCATTTTGAATAATGTCAGATGAAGTAGTTTTGATTTAAATTTCCCCGATGGCCAAGCATGTTTACCATTTCTTTAAGTGGTATTCTGTTCAGAAAATGTGTGCCAATGAGTTTAAGGTTATTCCCACTTTCTCTCATTTCCATCAGGTTCAGTATATCTGGATTTATGGTAATGTCTTGGATCCCCAGGAACTGAGATTTATGCAGGGCAATAACTGTAACCTATTTGTGTTTATCTACATTCAGCCATCCAGTTTTACCAGCACTGTTTGATAATGATATTGTCTTCTTTCCCAATGTGTATTTTTGGTTATTTATTAAAATAATCAGATCTCCACAATTGTGTGGATTTCTGTGTGGGTCTTTCATTTGATTCTATTGATCAGTGGTGTGTGTGTGTGTGTGTGTGTGTGTGTGTGTGTGTGTGTGTGTGTGTGTACCATGTTGTTTGCTCTTATTAGTTTAGAAAAACCATCTGAGGTATTGAATGATGGTATCCCCAACAGTTATTTGATTGCTTAGTATTGTTAGCAGTCCTTCTTTGTGTGTGCTTTCATTTAAAGCCAAGAAACTGTGGCAAGACATGTGAGTTGGGACACTGGTAAGAAGAGAGGATTCTGGGAAATAGTGAGAAGTGTGAGAGATTCCAAAGAGATGCTGAGGAAGATGAAAGATCTTGTTATGATGATAATGGACCGAGTCTCTGAAACTGCAAGTCCAATCCAATTAAATATTTTTCTAATTAATAGCTGCATATGATTTCTCTTCACAGTAATAACCCCTAACCAAGATACTGGAGTGCTTCCCTTAATATGATTATGTTCAGTTCCATCCATTTTTTATAAGTAGAATTATTTGTTCTTTATTGCTGAGTATAACTCCATTGTGGTTATTAGAGAGATGTCTCAGAAGCTAATGGGAATCTTCTCTCTTGGTAGTTTTCATAGTATGTGAAGTTGCTAGAGGGTTGCTGGGAGGAAGGTGGCTAATAGTCTGACAAGTGTGAGTTCTGTGAACTACAATACTTACCAATGTGTAAGTACAATATTTCCATAGCTGTAATACTGACATGAATGTTACTGGGTGACCAACCACATTCCTATTGGATTTAAGGTCTACTTCATGAGAGGTCATAAGAAGAAGCAAAGCCTTCGCACTTTAAAACTGGCAAGAACATTTGGTTGGAAAGCTCATAGGTCCCAGGGTCAACCCATCTCTATTATTGTTTAGGTTGAAATAATATCAAGCTACTCTCCAAATTTATGTCTATACTCACCAATTAATGAAGTACTCATCAGAGACTTTCCCTTGCACAGTATAAGGAGAAAACTCACACCTGATCACAGTGTAGACATCGAACATTAGTGCAGTGTTCAACTACAACTAGATATCTATATCACTCTTCTCACCCTCAAGATTCAGGGGCCATTGCAGAACAAAGGCAGAGGATTGTAAGAACCTGAATCTGGGGGATACCAGAATAAAACACCATCTTCTAAACTTGGCAGAATAACTTACATTCTGTAATGTGATAATAATATGTTATTATATAATAATGTAATAATACATATGATAATTTAATGATAATAATGTATTAATACATTATTATTACAATGTAATAATGATACATTCATGAGCTCAAAACAAATGGGATTCCACGTCCAAAACATACACAAGATCACACTATTCAACATGTCAACATTAGATGTAAAGAGGCTATGAGTTCGTTCTACTAACTGAGGTATTGTTGATAGTTGCTGGTTTGTGAAGGAAGGAGAGCAGTTTCCTTAAGAGTGTGGTTCCAGTGGGTTAAACAGACTCCAATGGATATTCCCTAACCACAGTACATGTGCATCCTAAAATAGACTTGGTGGATTGTTTAAAATATAGATAAAAATAACTTGTATTGGGGGGATAAGGAAGTAGGATGGACCTGGGGAGACTTAGGGGAAAGAGTGGGGATGACTTTGATGAAAATACATTGTAAGAAATTCTCAAAGGTTTAATAGAACTATTATATCCCATAGGGATTCTCTTACTTGAAATACTAGAAAAATCTTCATCAGCACTATGTTCTGAACTATTGTTGATAATGGCAGCCCAATTTGCTATATATGACTATAAAAGTAAGGTGAGGGTTATATACATACTTTGAAAATCACTTGAGGGGAACAGAACCAAATTATGGCTAATATTGTTATATGGCTACTAGTATATATCATCCTTGTGCTCTTATGAAAGTTAACTGTTTTCTAAGGCTTTTTTTCCTCTCCAAATATAAAGCAAATGAGGTGGGAATGAGCCCGTGGGAATGATCTGAAGTTGTTGTACAGTGAGTTGCTGAGTATTTTATGGGCTGCATTTTGGTCCAAGATAAAATGTTAAAACAGTTTATATTAGTTCAGTTCAGTACATAAACACCCATTGGGATATCCCTGAAACAGCTTTTAAGGTTGGACACTCACACAAGGAATTAAATTTGTTTTAGGATATGAAATTTCACTGGAAAAATAGTTTTCTTAATGGAAATCACAGATGAGTAGGAAAATGTTTGTGCTCCAAGAGAGTGCTAAAGTATTATCAATCCTGTCTCCTCTCATACCTGATCCTGCCCCCTTTCCCCTCCTGCCTCCTTTCTTTCTCCCTAGTCCCTCCTGCTCTCTACCTCCTGTGAGTATTTTGCTCCCCACTGCTAGGAAGGACTGAAGCATCCACATTTTGGACTTCCTTCTTGAGCTTCATATGGTCTTTAAATTGTATGTTGACTATCCCAAGCTTTTGGGCTAATATCCACTTAGCAATAAATACATACCATGTGTGTTCTTTTGTGACAGGGTTACCTGACTCAGGATAATATTTTCTACTTCTATCCATTTGCCTAAGAATCTTATGAAGACGTTGTTTCTAATAGCTGAGTAGTACTCCATTGTGTAAATGTATCACATTTTCTGTATCCATTTTTTTGTTGAAGGACCTCTGGATTCTTTCCAGATTCTGGCTTCTATAAATAAGGCTGCTATGAACATAGTAGAATTTGTATCATTGTTAAATGTTGGAGGATCTTTTGGGTATATGCCTAGGAGTGGTATCGATCAGTCTTATGTCCACTTTTCTGAGGAACCACCAGACTGATTTCCAGAGTGGTTGTACCAGCGTGCAATCCCACCAAGAATGGAGGAGTATGCTTCTTTTTCCACATCCTCACCAGCATCTGCTGTCACCTCATTGTTTGATCTTAGCCATTTAGATTGATGTGAGGTGGAATCTCTGGGTTATTTTTATTTCTGTTTCCCTGATGACTAAGGATGTTTTACATTTCTTTAGATGCTTCTCAGCCATTCAATATTTCTCAGTTGAGAACTCTTTGTTTAGCTCTGTATCCCACTTTTAATAGGTTTATTTGGTTTTCTGGAGTCTAACTTCTTGAGTTCTTTGTACATATTGGATGTTATCCCTCTATTGGATATAGGGTTGGTAAAGATATTTTCCCATTCTGTTGGCTGCCTTTTGTGTCCTAATGACAGTGTCTTTTGCCTTACAGAAGCTTTGCAATTTTATGAGGTCCCATTTGTCTGTTGTTGATCTTGGAGCATAAGCCACTGGTGTTCTGTTCAGAAAAAAAAAAATCCTGTGCTCATGTGTTCAAGGCTCCTCCCCATTATTTCTTCTATTAGTTTCAGTGTATCTGACTTTATTTGGGGATTCTAGATCCACTTGGACTTGAGCTTGTAGCAATAAGGAAGGGGTAGCAAGTCACAGATGCCAGGTAATCAAGAGGCTCCCAGCACAAAACAGGGGTGATATTAGCTGGAATTCACAACAAATGGGAGGGAGAACCTGTAGAGACCATATCCAGGGGTTGGCAAGTCCCACGTTCAAGGTATGGGGCCACCTACTCATCTCTAAACTTTTAACCCAGAATGTCTCCTGTCTAAAGGAAATACAGGGACAAAGTATGGAGTAGGGAGAATGAAGGAAAGGCATTTCAGAGACTGACCCACCTAGGATCTATTTCGTATACAGTCACCAAACCCAGACACTTTTGCTGATGCCAAGAAGTACTTGCTGGCAGGAGCTTATTATAGGTGTCTCCTGAAAGGTTCTGATAACCTGACAAATACAGAGGTGGATGTTCACAGCCAACCACTGGATTAAGCACAGAGACCTCAATGGAAGAGTTACAGATAGGACTGAAAGAGCTGAAGGGGTTTGAAACCCCATAGAAAGAACAACAATACCAACCAACCAGACGTAAGAGCTCCCAGGGACTAAACCACCAACCAATATGTACACATGGAGGGACCCATGCCTCCAGACACATATGTAGCAGTGGATGACATTGTCTGGCACCAATAGGAGAAGAAGCCCTTGGTCCTGTAAAGGCTCTTTTCCCCGGTGTAAGGGAATGCCAGGGCAATGAGGTGGAAGTGGGTGGATGGGAAGGGGAGCACCCTTATAGAAGCAGGGGGAGGGATGATGAGATAGGGGGCTTCCAGAGAGGAAACCAGAGAAGAAGCTACCATTTAAAATGTAAATACGTAAAATACCCAATAAAATACATAAAAGATAACCACTAATATAAACAATACGGACAAAAGACAGATCAAGGTTTACTTTAGGAAGAAACTAATATAAAGAAGATGATGTATTTTTTTTTACAGGCTGCTATATCTTAGATGTATAGCTTTTCCTTTTAAGGATTCAGTTTATGTTTTTGTTAAAATGTATTCATTTAATTTTTTTTTAAAAAAAGAATGCTAAAAGGAAGAAGTGAGACATGTTTGAAGATAGGAGATGGTGGTCCTTTTTAACCAGGCATCATCACTTGCTTAAACTTAATTATACTCCAGTTTTAAAGAGCAGTCTATTTCTCTCATCTCACCCCAAATTCTTCACCAGCTTCTTGACATGGTTAATGAGAACTCAGAAGCCTTTCAAATAAATGAGCAGGCATAGGTCAAGGTACTATTTGAATAAAATAAACACTCACATCTACTTATATCTCAGAAATGATGATGCTTTCAAAGGCATCACTAATAGGAAACAAATCTTAAGTATTAAGAACGCTTAGATTAGCGAGCTCCAGCCAGGCATCGCCTCCCACTTTGAATATGATAATCAATTAGAAATTTTTCTAAAAGTAACTTCTGCAAAAAATCCTAGCTTTTAATTCCAACTGCCCACATCCATAAGACATCAGTATTAAGCAGGTATGATTTAAATAATGATTTCCAAGTAATTTGTCTCTTTTTCATGTCACCATCTCAGCCCAAGTCTCTTCAAATTAAGTAAAGCTCTATGTGTGATGAGTGACACCACACAGCAGTGTCTCCTAGCACACACGAGGAATGGTCTTCAGGGTTCATCTCAACTGCCTTCAGCAATAGGCTTCTCATTTACTTGACAGGATAGATTGTTCTTTGGTTAGATAGCTTAATTATTGGAAACATTTCCTCAAACTGAGGCAAAATTACTCTCACTGGAGTAACTACCGACTTATCCCATTCCTTCTTCCTAGTGTAATTCAGAATCAACTGCCTCTCCATTGACCCCATTCTCATCATACAACATCCCTGCGTAGGGACCCCTTGTGTGTGGAAAAGTGATGGCAGTTGTGTCAATCTCGACATATGTCTAGTTCTTCAGGTTCAGTTGCTACTTTTTTAGTTGTTATTTGATTTTAAATATTTATTTTTATTGGATATTTTCTTTACTTACCTTTTAAATGTTATCCCCTTTCTCTGTTTCTCCTCTGAAACTGCCCTATTTCATCCACCTCCCCTTCCTTTATGAGAGTGTTCCCCCAACCACCCACTCCCATCTCCCAACCCCAGCATTCCCCTACACTGGGGTATTGATCCTTCACAGGGTCAAGGACCTCTGCTCTCCTTGATGTCTGATAAAGCTATCCTCTGCTATATATGTTGGTGGAACCATGGGTCCTTCTGTGTGTGCTCTTTGGTTGGTTGTTTAGACTCTGGGAGCTCTGTGGATGCCAAGAAGTACATGCTGTCAGATGCCTGATACAGCTATCTCCTGAGAGGCTCTGCCAGAACTGAGAAATACAGAGTCAAATGCTCTCATCCAACCACTGGGGATTGAGAATGGGGTCCCCAATGGAGGAGTTAGAAAAAGGACTGAGGGAGCTAAAGGGTTTGCAACCCCATAGAAAGAAGAAGATTATCAACCAACTAGACCCCCCAGAGCTCCCAGTTGGCACTTTTGAATGACCAAATGCTTAGTCTTTTGAGCCTTAAGCTCCAAGTCACAGCAAGGGAGGTAAGTGCACTTGAGTGCAACATTTCCTTGAGTTCACTGTGGATTATGTTGAAAAAACTAAGTGTCAGATCATTCCTTCTACTCAGACATGCACAGCAAATTCAGATTAGTCTATTTTGAGCACTTTACCTGAGAATTCAACATCCATTGTTCTCACGTTTTTAAGATTTTCTTCAGTGATTGGCATCTGTGCTAAAGTCACGTTCATTCCAGCCATCACTATTTAATGCAGCCTATTGGCTGGATTTTACAAGTTCAGTGTTAAACTAAAGGGGTTTCTTATTTTCGTTACACAGGTTACTAATTCTAACTTGGCAGCTTACATATAACAGAACACATTACACTGTTTCTCATTCATAATTCATACTATAATAAAAGTTATTTTAAAATAGATAAGTTCATGCCAATAAGATGAGGTTCAGATTAAAAGAGAAACAACAGATATCAAGAGGTATCTGATTATTTTCTTTAAAGTTCTCCAGTTAGTTTATTTATTATAAGCCACATAAGAATCTTAAATATAGGGGCATCAATGTAAGATATAGGCTAAGGTATAGATTAGAAGTCAAATATCAATAATTTATTTATAGTAAATGTCTCAGGACAGTAACTTAATCAGCAGGATTTATGAGCCATTTAAAATACATGTGGCTTTGTTCATTTCTAGGGAAACATGATTATTAAATCTGATAACATTTGCATATGTAAACTACTATAATTAGATGAAAGCTTTCTCCTTCTAATTCTAAAGGGCATTTGCCAGATGTATTAAAGCAGATTAAATTGTCATATGCAGGTTACTGTTTAAGATGTATGCAAATAAAGATGCTCAGGGTTTTCTTTTGAATGTATCAAGGAGCAGACTACTAATGAGTAGTGAGAAGCCAAGTCGAAAAGTCTGAAGAACTGAGGGTCTTAGAAGTGCATATGAGACATCTTGGGCTCAGTATGTGTATACAACCATACATGTAATCCCAGTTTCTAAAGGAGAAAATTGAATAATCCTCAGTTCCAAGGCCAGTCTGGACTACCCCATAAGAACCTGCTTTAAAGAGAGAAAAACATTAATAGCGATAGAAGAGGTTCCAATAGACTCTAAAATTTTAGGGCGATGTGTAGTACTTTGTGGTATATGTTACATGTGCAATAGGATGTGGATGAACATCAGGCAGAGAAGTAGAAATGAGGCAGGTTTTCCATAATAGGACTCAACCTGATTAGTATAAAAGAAAAGAACTAGAAGGCATAAAGGATCAGCCACATCTCAGCACTAAGAGAGCTTCTACTCCTGAAAATCAAAACAAACACTTCCAGGAACAAGACTAGAAACTGCACTAAGTGAGGAATAATTGCTGAACCTTAGTGAAGCAAAGCGTCCACTAAGCTTAAGTATAATATAATATATTGTTCAATATATAATATTTATGTTTTATATAATATATAATATATATGTTTAAATATAATAAAAGTTAATCCTTCACATTTTAAAGCTGTCTACTGGAGGAACAGTTATAAATCCTGGGTATGTCAGTTCCAATTAGAATCAGCTGTGTAAGATTTTAAAAAAGCCCAAGAAAAATGGTTTAAATATAATAAAAGTTGATCCTTCACATTTTAAATCTGTAATATAGAAAATTATGAGTAATATGCGCAATCTGCAGTTCCCAGTTTGTCCTATATTACCTGCATTAGAAGACCCTTGTCTTCTAGATTGCTGGCAATCATAAGCATCTCTGCAGGCAAGTCAGAGGGGAGTGATACTTCTGCATTCAAAGCTCATTTATTTCTAAAACTACACAAAACATGTGTGGCTACATCTCATTAGCTGTCATTACTGGGTAATATATTTTCAAGGCAAACTTAGGGATGAATGTTTTAAAATAAACTCAAGGGGTATAAGTATCAGAAAGCAGTTGATTTCTCATATATATTATTACGTAGGAATGTCAAAACATGACAGTAACATTTCTTGAGTGTTTGTTATGTAGCACAATCCTCTGTACACTTACAAGTGTGTCATCTCATAGTGATCCTGAATTAACTAATATTCCTCCTACCTCATAAGTTAACAACTCAGGGCAAAGAACTTCAAAGTGAACTTCAAAATCTTGGAAAAGGGAAGTGACCAAAATCTAAGTTTTCTGTTAATCTTTGCGGAACTGTGACTACATCCCTACCCAATGGAACTGATAGAATTTTCCCAAAGGCCACCAATGACACTTAAGGCAATATTTTCACTGGAAAACCAGCTTACAATTATACCCGTCTACCCTGAATGATAATTTAACATCATAAGCACCCCAGAATTCGTTAGCAAAAGCATCCATATAAAAAATAAAATAAAGGACAGATGTGTGTTCAGGTCTGTAGAGTAGTAATCTATGGGGGGGAAGGAAGATAGAAAACAGAAAAGAGGGAAAGGAAAAATATTTAAAAATGTAATAGAAGAAGAAATGTCATTAAAGTCATAGAAGAGATTCAAAGTATCAACAAAGATGGCAGAATGTGGATGAGGGACAGGAAGCTAAATTTTAAAAAATACAACAACAACAATAACAACTATATAAAAAAAAAAAAAAACTATAGTGCCATGCATATGAGAGACAGAGGTCCTCTGCTTGTTCTCTACAACTGTTGAAATCCTTGGAAACAATCTTTCTTCTTAGGCAATGAATGAGCTTACACAGATGTAAAAGAGTTTTGAAATGAAAATAGAGATTATGATTCATTTCTAAAGAGACATGCACACACAGTTTTAAGTTTCACTATCTATTTTTAGTTTGGTTTTCTATAACATACATAGATATTTATAATGTCTTTGTCAATTTTTTATATGTCTTACCTTTACAAGTAAAATAGGGAGAAATGGCTTTAAAATAATTCAGGAATACAATGCCTCTCTTCTGTACTTCTAACTAAGCTGATTTCTATTTAATGAGGTCGTTCATTCTTTTGTCTTCCCTGATTACTGCTTTATTTTTAAAAATTTAAACAAATGCTGCCATTTTTTATCCGGAAAACAGTTATTTTTTGTCTGAAATCTACTGTTTTTTAATGACATTTATGTATTCCTTATTGTCATTCAGAATAGTGTGCTATTATTTGTATAATTCTCATGGTGTTTTTGCTAACAGTTTTATTACTCTGAAGGAGTTGTCCTAACTCATCCTGTGGATCCTAAGAAGCTCTGTGTAGACATCTCAGACCATCAAATTTCTTGGAAAGTATACAGAATATTTTTGATGTCTTGCATCAGGTCTACGGGGCATTGCTCCACGGGCAGGTAGGGCAAACCCATTTGGGCCATTTTGTGAAGATAAAAATGAGTGGAGTTAGTTAGATACAAATATCTTTATTGAGATATTTTGAAGTTCTAGAGAAGAAAAGAGAATAGTGAAAATAGATAGAAGCATTTTCAAGCAGGTTCTTGTCTGGCTTCTCATCTATGGGTCAGAAATAAATGGCATATGAATGAATACACATCATTTTGCTTATCTGGGATCATAGTTTTTAGAACTCTCAGCCCATGGTCAGTTGGGTGGTAGTTCATCATGGCCAAAGCACCAGGCTGAGCAAAACAATCCACTGTCTGGCTTTGGAGTGAAAAGAGCAAATGCAGAGAGCCATGCCCACTGCCTCCTTTAAGACCATGCTTACGGTGTCTGTCTGAAGGGCTTCATTAGGACTTTTGTAAGTCCTCCCTCCTCCCAATCAACCTCTCTGAAAACTATATTTTAGCACATGGACTTTAAAGAGGTATTTAAAACCCAGAGCACAACAGGTAGAAGCACAATAAAATGGAGAGGCTCTAGAATAGTTCAAAGAGTGTGAAGAAGCAGGGGTGGTTGCAGGAAGGAGGCCAAGGTTTGCTTACAAGCTTTATTTATCTTTCTGTTCAGCACTGGTGCCTCACGAGAACCAATGATAATGATATTGGTCTGCTCTAAAAGGGTACAAGGATTCCCTGCTGCAGAAAAATAAACTTTCCAGCTGATGCAGACCACCTGCAGCATCCACAGGTAGCCAGAATACTACTATAGTTGAGAGTATACAATCCAGTATGTGCACACCAGGAGAGCTGTGATGTGAAGTGTGTACACTGCTCCTCAGCAGATGCCAAACGATAGTTTTCTTTTTATCAAAGCAATGAGCCAATCAAATATTGTGTATAGGTTTTGCAATTTCACTTATAAACACTTGTGTATTCACACTATTACCTAAATGCATCCATAATCCCAGTAGACTCAAAGAAGTGAAGGTTTAGGTTGACAAATTAAAAAGAAAAAACCTAGTTCTTAGATAAGATTCCTCATGCCCTTTACTCGTGAATGATAGTATTACATCATTGACTACTAACTGTGCACTCAGTCCTTTTATTTAATCATTACTCAGTGTAGATAGAAATCTTAATTGTTTAAGTGTTGCACATCAAACTAATTCTGCTTAAAGGTGCTCCATAAATATTTGTGTGATGAATATCAGAAACTCTTCACAACTGTAAATCTTCAGTGAAGTTCACACTATCATCACACTCAATGCTAAGTCAAGCTATGAAAACGGAGACAAGTTCCCAAGTCCTAACCAGGTCCTACACACCACCGCTGCTCTGCTATCTGTTCACACACATCAGTTCATATGATCCTCGGGGCCACCAAACTATACACGTTTCTGTTTTCTAAGAAATAACTGTTCATTGATTCTTACTCTGCAAAGTTGAAGCAGTTTAACCAAATGGTCACCCAACTCACATTACTGGTGTTAAAGAAAACAAAGAGTCTTGGAAAGGATAAAATATGTATAATGGATATTTGAACCTATATTCACATGGATTTTTATGTAGGACAGGTTGTCAGAAGATACGAAAGATTCAATGTGATGTTTTCCTGAAGAATTTGCTATACCTGCTGGCACAACAGACTTCCTTAATTTACTATCTCTGTGTATTTTATGTTGTTTTGTTTTCCTTGTTTGTTTTTCACTTATCTTAAGCCAAATACAGTCTAGGTCCCATCCCTTGCTGCACACAATTCAGCAATTTGGGTTTTGAGTATCATAAAAGTTTGGACGGTAACAACTGTCCTGATTGCTACTTTCTGGCTCCATGGATGCTCAGTATTTCATGCAAATTGCCAAGGAAGAAAGTCAAGACTTAGTGGAACAATGAATGTCTTAGGAGAGGAGAGTTAATTCTCAGCTGTTTTCTGATGCACTGCAGAGGATTTACTCTGCTCAGAGGAAAAGTGGGGAGACTCAGTATCAAAAGGCAACTTTCTGGAGGACATTGAAAATTCCTGAAAGCAGAAATGGGCTTCTCCCTCTCCTAATTCCCCCTCTCTTTCTTCCCATCTCCTCCTGTTTTCTCTTTTTAGATTTTTGAAAGAGAAACTAAGTGAAAGCATAGTTAGAGTTTGTCTTGACAAAAATTGTTTCACAAATGTAAAAATACCCAAAATATAAAACATTAAACAGTGATGTGAATGGAGACATTGATATCCGTACCAGTACTAGAATAAGCAAGGTGCCAAGCAGGCCACAGCACCATATTAAGACCCATGGATGATGGTGTAGTGTGTAGTTTTAACTGTCAGCTTGATAGTCTACATGAGAAATCGCCTAGTCTAGAATAGGTGGGCACATCTGTGAAGGATTTTCTTCTTAAATTCATTGAAGTGAGATGATTCCTCATAAGATGAGCAGAATCTTTTCATGACTGAGTTCTGTGATGCTGTGTGTGTGTGTGTGTGTGTGTGTGAGAGAGAGAGAGAGAGAGAGAGAGAGAGAGAGAGAGAGAGAGAGAGAGAGAGAGAGAGAGAGAGAGAGCTTTGTCATTTCTCTCTCTACCCATACACTTCCCTTCTTTAAATGACAAGACATCTTAGGACAGTATTACCAGAACTCATACAGAGTACAACATATATTATGCACTGTCTTCTGGGGGTCAAACTTTCATCACACTCAAGAGGACACTAGTCAGTCCTCTCTGTGCCATGTCATTTCCTTACTAAAGTTTTTAATCCATGTTAGGCTATGAAAATGCAGCCATCAATGCTGGCACATTTTGTGCATCTTTGCTGAGAAACTCTCCCCAGAGCCTGAAAGGAGTTTGAACATGTATCTAGACTGTGGGTAAAGGGCCAGCAGAGCACTGGAGAGACAGCTTTGATGACATTGTTTTTCATTTTACTGAGGACGACTCATGTTTCTCTCCTTAAATATATACTGCAAGCCACGGGAGATGGCAGCTGTCTAATTAAACCTGATAAAGCCTCCTTAAAAACGAGACTTGGGGAAACACATGATTTCAACTGTAGAGCTGCCCAATTTTCCTGGAACCCATGGGGAGCCGTGTACTGTTGAGGAGGGACAGAAGATGAGACCTGAGGGAGAGAAGGCAAAATTACTGGCACCATCAAGTAGGTGGTGTGAAATAACAGAATACACACAATACATATTTAATGCAAACAAGATAACTTTATAAAACATGCAAAGGATAACCTCATCTACCATTTAAAAAGCCACTGATGAGGCTTTGATAGTACACCAAATCCCTTCTTAACTTATAAAGATTTAATGGGAACACTTTATTTTCTCCCGCAGTCCTTCGCTGGCAAGAGAATCTGGGAAATTGAAACGGAGATGTGATTGCTCTAAGGCTGTGGAAGAGCCTGAGCCAAACCCTCACTCTTCTGTTTCCAAAGCCATAGGGAGGTAATTGTCACATTGGGTTCAGATTAAATGTTCACTAAACATATTTACATGGACAGAGTATTCTAGTCCAAAGAAGACTAAAGAGATCATGACCATATTAATGTTCACTTCATTGTTACTGCATTTTATCAAGCTATTATTTGAATCATTTCTAATTCTTCCCCAGACTCCATAAGAGACCTAAACACAACCTGTTGTCCACCACGTGGTGTTGTCTGAAATGGATGTGAAATCTCAGAAGGGTGGTCTGCTCAGGAATCCTGATGTGATAAGGAAAGACTCCTAGTTACTGGCATGGCCTCTCCAGACTCTCATAAAAAGCAGAGCTGGAGCCATGGGTTTTTTGGGCCTGCTGAAGGGCAGTTTAGCCACACATCTCTGAAAATGTATGTATCATCTGACCCCTTATATGTACTTCATACTAGTTAACCTTCTGGCTAAGTAACAGCAAAATGATTTTGTTACAAATATACCTAATCACAGTCTCACACTACACCCAAAGTAGTTATTTTGCTTTATACTTGGAATCATTTATACATTGAATCTAAGTTCACTTATTTGGTGCAGTCTCATCCATTCTTCTAAGTGTGTCAATTGTTCCTTCCATCTTCATGTCCTAGATTTCTCTTATCTATCTCACTCTCCCTGGTTCTCTGTTATAATTTCTAGTAATCATCATAGCTAATTATCAGCATTGACATCATCGTATCTTGTGTGTTATTTTTTATTTTCTTACAATAATGTACTAAACAAAGAAAGCATTTCTTTAAAAATAAATATTATCACTTCTATTTGTTTTTATTGCTAACAGAATCTTTGAGATTGTTATTCTATGAAAAGAAGCTTGGGAAAGTTTGAAAAAGGCAAAACTCAGGGTTGAATCTGGAAACCATGCCCGTTCCTATGTTGTTCTTACAAAGCTCTCCCGATACAAGTTGGCTAGAGTGAGAAGAAATACTGACCCACAGACATAAGTACAGTGTCATGCTCATGAGCTCCAAAAAGAGACCAGGCCAGTCTTTTCCAAACCATTTCTACATAATTCTAAGACCATATAATTATAACTGGTAATATGCACCAAATGAATTCCGAGATCAAATTAGTTCAGAAAGAGCAAGGTTAAACAAAGTTCAACAGGCTATTTTACTTCAAAACTTGGCAGAACATTTAATGGCTGAAATGCATGATGATGTTCAAAAGACAGAAAAGTAGGCACAGGTCCTAAAAGTACCTCAACTTGGAGCAGTTCTTAAGGCAGAATCTTGTGAGCATGGTTTATAACATGCTGCTCTAGATTCAGATTTGCCCACAGGAAGATGGCTGCTGCTCAAAACCTTAAGAGCTTTCCAGCACATTGTTACACTGAAAATATAGTTTAGACTACCCTATTTAATACCACCTCTCATCTTCTGAGTATGACACTACTTTTGATAGTCTCAGTAGAAATTCTGCCTTTCCAAGAGACAGTGACAAACAGAATCAAGCTCCTATCAAAAGAGAGACAAACAGGCTGCTGACGTTTTACCAAGGTTCTGGAATCATAAGAATATGTTAAGTTTTATCACACAAGTAAAGAATAATGTCACAGAATTCACAAGACACTAAGGCAGATTAATATGTGTGTGTGTATCAAAAAGTCACACGTGCAATTATAATGCTCTACATGCAGAATACTACCAGTTAGAGAGAAGTAGAGAATGATATGGGCCAGCTGTGATTGAAATCACAGGAAGCTCTATAAACAGAACAACATATTAACAGAAATGTAGAAAATAGTAAGACAAATAATTCAAAGGACAAGAGAAGAATCCCGGGTATAATGATGATAAATGACGCTATGATGAGTCTTTTAATCATGCCAAGTTGGGTTTGTGCTGTCAATAGTGTTAGGTAACTATCATTAGGTTAATAACACTGTACATTCTATAAACCTAGTCATAAAGTACACTGTCAGGTAACAACTTCATTTTTACCTAGCACATTTCTCCCTGGACTACACTTTTCAGAGTAGAGGCATTGGCTTGAAGATTTGAATATATAAAACATACACAGAGAAAGAAACAGAAATAGATATGCAGACACACACACACAGAGACAGACAGAGAGAGAGAGAGGGGGGGGGAGGGAGAGAGGGAGAGAGGGAGAGAGAGAGAGAGAGAGAGAGAGAGAGAGAGAGAGAGAGAGAGAGAGAGAAGAGAGCTTAGAAAAAATAGTGTCATTTCTTGAAATAGAACATAAAGATTTAAGCCAGTAGTTTGAGTTTGAGAGGTGAAGTGGAAATTTCCAATTTCTTTGGAGACTTAGTTGTGTGTGTCATGTGATGTTTTTCTGAAAACTCTCCTATAAGAGGATATTTTGCTGAAGCAGACATGTGAAAGGATGTTTTGCTAAGAAGAGACATGTGGTGTTTTTCTGGAAGCTGCCTAGGAAAAGGGTCTGTAGCATTTTGCTGGAGCAGATGCTTGAGAGGACATAATGTTTGGAAAGAATATAATTATACCTCAACAGACAGTGGGTGAGGCTGTGTCATTGGTTCATTTTGCCAGTCTTTGCCAGTCTTTGTTGGGCATTACTGATACTGGTCCTCATTGATGAAAGTGTGGCATTGGTTCACCTTGCCTTCTTTGATGATTATTGTTTCTTGTGACTTTGCAGCGAGAAATACACCAAAGAACTTCATATGGTATTCCGGCAGCTTCTTGTCACTTCTGCACACTTGGGCTGATTGGCAGAGCCTTATTGTTTCTACTGGACTGAACTGTCATAGCTGATTCTTGGTTTTTGCAAGTGGATCTAGCTACTGCTGCTGATTTGTGTGAACTGAACTTCTGATATCCTGACAGTAAAGATTGGAATAGCCTAAAAGAACTCTTTTTAAACAGGTTCACACCCCCCCTTTTCCCTATTAACCTTTAATTTCCACTACCTCTGGTAGGTGGTGGGATCAAATAGAGATTAAAAGGTTTAAGAATCCTTATTAAAATATATTTTGAAAAATCTAAGCCTACGGGGAGAACCAAAGATGAATTGTATCATGGGAGTCTCATCTAAGAAGCAGATCACAGACCTCTCTGCCCCTTGCTTTACGCAAGGTTCTGGGCATATTCTAAATGGAATTCTTACCTCCTTGTAAACTGGACATGCTACACAAATTCAACAATGAAAACCAAGACAGACTTGTCCTTATTTAGATAAGTAAGTGTTTTGGAAAATGACATTCTCAACATAAATGATTCACAGGATTCAATGAGATAGAGACTTCAACCAGCAATCTTTTTGTTAACACAGAAAACAAAGCTGATCACCCTTTCTAACTTATCTTCTGTAACAATTACTTAGAATTTAAAAGATCTCCAAACAATAAAAAATATTTTATTACCATATATGTAGAAATTCTAAGAGAGAGAAATGAGTTGCCTGAGAGATAGGCCAGTAATTTCATCCTCCAAAACATAGTTTTCTTATACCCATAAATAAAATTATGTAAAGATCAGTAAGCCTTTAAAGATTTTTCTAGCCCATTTGGTAATCTTAAGTGGCATTTATTACTATGATCTTAAAAAGTTAATTATATCCTAATGTCTTGCGTGAACAATAAAGCTGCAGATCCAACACAACCTATTGAGCACTGCTTGATGCGATAAATTTATCTTTCATGATGGGCTTCAGTTTCATTATCTGAAGTTTAAAAACTGAGCTTGGTATATAAATGGATAGTCAATAGTTTATGAAATAAATTAGTTAGCAAAAGAGGGCGTTCAGCCTGGCTATGACTTTTGTCACTACATACACACAGTCACTCAGGACTTGATGTCTCAGACTGACCCTCTTCCTTAGACAAAAACAAAAATGGAAGGTACTCGAATATGGGTGGTTCGGATTAGGTAATGTGAGAAGCACATACTGAGACAAAGTGTCTTATGGATTCTCTTGTTAGTACCAGCAGAAGGGAAAGCGTATCAATGGGCTTGGATACTATTGAAAAATCTATAAAGGAGCATTTTGACAGTCTTGACAAAACCCCTGAGAAACTGGAATGCTAATAATGTACCAGAGTTGTCTCCTGTTTGGCTGAAGTTGTAAAGCTTTTTTCATTCCCCCACTATGACCAGTCCTGGAGAAGGTGGTTGTCTACAGCCAAGTTACTAGCTAAACTTAAACCTGACAGGACAAATGGCATTTTTTGCTAATTTGAGACTAAATCAAGAAACCAAATAACTAAGATCCCATTGAATGTCACTTCACTGCTTGACAGGAGCCAGGGAAATGGACAAACAGAAAATAGATTTTCTGAGTTCTCTGCCAGAGAAACGGCAGCCTGGTGAAAGCTATAAGGTATGGTGAGAAGTTAAGTTATTGGAATATGCACACACTTATTTGTCTGTTATAAAATTCCTTCAATATGTTGTTATAGTTCATCTTATTAATAATCCTGTGTAGTGAACAAAGAAGGTAATACATTATCTCTAATTTACAAATAAGAAAAAAAAAGAAGGCTTCCTGACATACACATGTCATTGTGCTGAGAAGTCCTTGCTTCCTTCTTACTGTTAATTGCATGTAATGCTTCCATCAGGAAGCATTGGGCTTTACTTAGTTTGGATGGATACAGACCAAATTCTCTTTCTTTTTAAATTTTTATCCATTATTTTTATTTTATTTGAATGTGTGCTCTACCATTTGTATGTTTGTATACACTGTGTGTGTTGGATCCCCTTAATTTTAGCTACAGACATTTGTGAGCTGCCACCTGGTGCTAAGAACAGAACCCAGGTCCACTGGAAAAGCAACCAGTGCCCTTAACTGCAGAGCACTGTGTACTCTGCCATCCCAAATTCTTGATGGAAATGGGATTCCTACGGCTTCTGCTGTTGTTCACATAATGCGTGTATTCAAATCATCTTACCTCTATTTAGGATGTGATGATACTTTCCAGCCCTCAGCTGAATGGTCATCAAAGAATTCTTTAAGAAACTACTAGTTATTACCATCACTATTAGTACAAGCCATTGAGGTGTCTGGAGTCTTTCATATGACTTGGATCAATAACTGAGGTGCATTTTTAACCTCTTAACAATGTATTATTATACCAAAGGAAACTCATACGACTTTGAAACATAGGCATGAAAAAGGGAAGCTGTCTCCTAATGGATTCTCAACTTCTTTGGCCATTGAATGTTACTTTTCAGACACTGTCAACGACACTTTATATTGCTTTTCTATTTTGTCCTGAGAAAAGCTGTGTGGTGCTATTGAAGTCAGAACACTGCTTCTTTTAACTCTACCAATTAGAAACAGATCCAAATATTATAATTTTCTTTTGTTGGTGCCTTTTTTTTCTTCAAATTAAAAAGGGTGTATTGAAGGAAGTTTCCTGAGAACTTATAACCTCCCACTATGTGCACATTAATCTTGATTTTGTTTTGAGGTTTCTGAAACCAGGAGCAAGCAGCCTTAAGGACCAGTATATTTACTATATGAATTATTGGTACTGTAGCAGAGATAAATAGAGAGACCATGTAGTCAGCAACTCAATTTGCACAAAGATAGATCTAAGTTCCAAATATAGGAAAGATAGACTATGTGTAAGTCACAATGAAAGAGTGTAACTTTGAAATTGTATCCTAGAACTGTATTTTATTTTTAATTATTATCCAGGTTACAGTTGCAGAGGAGAAAAGAAAGAAATGGCACACACTGTAATGACTCACCTCTCCTGTTCAGAATCTGTATGGCCTGCAACACATGGGCAGGAGGGAAACCAATGCGCCAGGTACTCAGAACTCTGAAACTTTCGAGAACGGGGACTGAAAACTCTCTCAAGGACTAGGAACAAGAAAGATCCTGGCCATCGTAGGGGTTGTCTAATAAGAGCCCTCCACTGAGTTGTCCACAGGCACAGACTAAATTAAATAAATATATTATTCTCTTTTCAGCACATCTCTGAATGTAATCTTCCCACTCTCCTAGAAGTCCTTGTCCTCCCAGTGACACCAGTAGGACTGTTCAAGCCTGATTTGTTTCACCTTGACTTTTACATTTCAACACAAACCATGGTTTCAGAGAGGATTTTTCCTTCCTTCAACTTTCGGTTCATTCTGCATTGATGTTCCATGAATGTGTATTTCACTAAATAATGAAGACTCACAAAATCTCCATGCATGACTGCCATCTTAGGCTTTGGTCTTTAGTAGTGATGGATTCAGGAGTGTGGGCTAGTCCGTTAAATGAAAGCTTTGGTTTCTGAAGTGTGAGTGTGAGGCTGGGATCCTGCAGGGAGAAAGACTCTACTAGAAGCTGCTTTCCTAGCAATTCATTCACTTAGTGCCCTGCTGAGGTGTGAGTACTGTGGTACCACCTGAGAGCAATGTTGTGACTCCTCTCCACCCCTGTGATGAGGTCTTTTAAGAAGTGCCAACATGCTTTTCCAATTTGAGCTTTCAGGTCTTGAAGGCATAGCGTTCTATTAGTCAACATTGATATTAATCAATTTTAAAGGAGCATAATTCTGTCATTACCTGCAACCTGGTCAGACTTTTTACTAGTAGATAATGTCTCTTCTTTGAACCATAGGGCTCATTGTTTTTCTTCTCATTTCCAGTTTCCCTGGGGATATTTATATTTGAAAAAAATCCCTAAAATATACCTGGGTTATTGGTACAAAATACCCACAAAATCAGGGCAAATCCCAATATCAAACATTCTATGTCTCTTCTGTCTGTTCATCAAGACACAAAACTAGAACTGAGAAATTGAATCTTACATTTATATCTATAGGACATTTCAGAAAAATTAAAGACTGCAAGCTACACATATATGTAGAACCAGTAATTATAGACAATGAAATTCAGTCCAGAAGAAAAACCAACACAAAAATATAACTAAAGAGACATTTGTGTTTCTATCAGTCCTTAACTAAAGACTGCGCCAAATACCTAGGAGTTGTAGGGACAACCACAAATGTAAGTCTTGGTTTTTTTCAACATAGATTTTTAAAGACAGGTGGTCTCCTAACTACATAAATTATGCGAGCACCATTTTGAACTCAGATATTTTCATCTTATCTCAGGTGCCTTTTACTGAGAGGAAGGAGGCAGATTGTGGGAAGTATAAGTTTTGGAACTGTTGAGAGCTCAACTTGTAACCAATTAGGTAACCAAGGAAATGCATTTAATTTCTAGGAGCTTCAGACTCCATTCCCATGAGTAAATTCCTTCAGTTATAGAAAATAAATAAACTAATGTCATAAAGCTTAAATAAAATTCATTTTGTTGATATCTAACAAGCATATGCATTTTAAAACTTTCTGCTCCTACTTGATAATTGTTTTTGCTTTAGAACTCAATAGTTACTTTCATGTCTACAATATGCTTACTGTTGAATTAATAAGGAATAACTCTGAGAAATGGAACTACACTGTGTGTTGAGATGAACCTAAAGACGTCTGAGAAAGGTATATGTCAGGCTTGAATATGAAGTGACCTTAGTTGTATGAATAGGTAGAATAAGCCATTATGATAAAATATGAAAGAGTGCGGTAATAAGGCATATCTGAGAAAACCAGCAGCCCTAAAGAAGAGAGTTCTTGGACTGAAGAGGAGTCTTAGGTTGCTAGGACATACACAGTTGGAAACCTTGGGTGAAGCCTTGACAAACGTATCACCTAAACAACTGAGAATGACCTCCAGTGGATATGCGTACTACACATATCTGATAGAGGAAAAGATACATGTTGAAAACATGCATAGAAGGCGCAATGTGGCAACGTTTTGATGGTGGGGTTGATGATGATGATTGTACTGATGAGAACAAAATTAATGGCATGGGTCTCATCTGTGCCTACTGTGTTGTGCCAACAGGTCTGTTAAGTCATATTATTATAGCTGATTCTATACTAGTAAAAGCCAAGACATATCTAGATGAAGCAACTTCTTACTATATGAAACTGTGAAGACTAACAATCCTTATCCTCTGAGAGGCCCTACCGGCAGCTAAGACAGATGCAGATACTAACAACCAACTATTTAGACTGAGGTTGAGGATGGCAATGGAAGAGGTAGGAGAAGGACTGAAGGAGCTGAAGGGGATAGAAATCCCATAGGAAGAACAACAATAGCAGCTAACCCAGATCCCTGGGAAGTCCCAGAGTCTGAGCCACCAACAAAGAGAATACAGACTGGTCTGAGTCACCTGTACATGTGTGGCAGAGGACTGCCTTGTCTGGTCTCGATGGGAGAGGATACACCTAACCCCATATATGCTTAATGTCCAAGTGAAACCCCCTTCTCGGGGGAAAGCACCCTCTCAGAGGCAAGGAAGAGGGGGAAATGGGGTGAAGAACTCTGGGGGGTGCAACATCTGGAATATAAATAAATAAAATTGTTAATAAAAAGGCTGAAGAGAAACAATTACATGGGCTAAAGCAGAAGTAGACATGTGCCGTTCTCTCCACAATGTTGGAGTGGCCCTGCATGACTGGCACTTCAAATAAATGGTATATCATAGCGGGTGATGAACCTGGGCTGTAGAGAGCCTTGAACTCCAAATTTAATATAATGAGCTGTAGAAAATCGTTGAAGGAATCGTCAAACTGAAGTGATAAAATAAAGCTCCACTTTAAGACTTTTGATATGACAGAAGATACAGAATGCATTAGGGCTTAAGATGAGAGCTATAAAGATCTTAAAGGTTATTGAAAATGTGTCAAAGTCACAGCAATATTTCCCAGTTACCCTTGGAACCTTTCAAAGCAGAAAAAAATTATCTCAAAATTACTTTGTTCGTAGGCAGGGCTTCTGCAAGTGCAGAAACTGCAGGTCTCCATTTCTAGGTCCATGATATGGACCAGGGCGAGAGTCAGAAGTATGGTGTCAAATTTCTACCTTTTTTTCTGAAACACTTATTTTTTTAATTAGTGTCAGGTATGAGGAGGAAAAGTACATTCTAGAACTCTCACTTATAAAGAAAAGGAAAGTAGAATTATGAGCTGAAGGACCGTAGGAAGAATGGTGTCTGGAGCATAATCAAGTAGCAGAAGCATAGACATTTAGTGATAACTAAACCATGTTACTGAGATCTACGTATAGAGTGGTCCGTGGCTTACCAATCATTAGATGCAAAGCTAATTAAGAGGAGCACATATGCTTATGATAATGTACCTGTCTGACTCTGAAGCTCAATGAAATAAATAAGAGCTAAGGATCAATAAGGCTAAATGCCATGTCATTAACACACAGTGACACAGCCATGCAGCAAGATTGATGTTTCGGATTCCATCCCAGTCCAGATCCCCTTCAGTGATTCTACAGCCTTGAAGGACAATATCAGAAGTAAGGAGTTCAGATGCCATGTGCCGTCACTCTGTAATGCACTCGCGGTGTTACCTCGGCCATATAGCAGAACAACATTGTACAAGTTTCACAAGAAATGAGGCATTTCCAAATGTTACACCCTGTGGGTTTCCTGTATACATTTTTCCTTATTGCAATCCTATTGTCCAACTAAATTATTTACATCATATATAAATGTTAAATGGGTCCTTTAAACCTATGGCAGTTAATCGTTCTCAGTTTCACTTTCTGTGTCAGAAGAGTTTAAAACAAAAGGACTAGCGAGCTGTTTTAATATGGAACATTGTGTGAGCCAAACCTGCCTTTAAAAAGTGTGAATAAACTGTGGCTGCCAAGGTAGATGTTACGGGGTTGGGGGGGCAGTTGTCAACAAGTGTCAGATATTCGACTGCCCAGTTACACCTATCATACAAAAATAGAAAGTATTCAGCTGTTTCCAACTATGATACACACCGTTCGGGAGAGACAAAGTAAATGTGTTACAGGCTTCATGAGATGTGTGGGAGCTGCCTCTCTCTGTAGACTGAAGCTTGTGGTGTGAGCTCTCACGTAAGCAGCCATAGAAGAAGAGACAAGGGAAAAGTGTAGCTTCTTCTAGTGTAAACGGACTGAGCATAAGAAACCCATGTCAGGCTTTTGGCTCCCGCTCTCACAGCCATTGCAGTCCATTGAGCTCCATAGAGACAGCCCTTGGGCAAGCAAGAGCCGGACGGGCACTGGGCAACTCCGTGCCTCTCGGAGGAAAATCAACTAAACATGGGCAAAGGAGATCCTAAGAAGCAGAGAGGCAAAATGTCCTCATATGCATTCTTTGTGCAAACCAGCCAGATGGAGCACAAGAAGCACCTGGATGCATCTGTCAACTTCTCAGAGTTCTCCAAGAAGCGCTGAGAGAGGTGGAAGACCATGTCTGCTAAAGGAAAGGGGAAATCTGAAGATATGGCAAAGGCTGACAAGGTTCTTTATAAAAGAGAAATGAAAACCTACATCCCCCATCCTCAGGGGAGACCAAAAAGAAGTTCAAGGACCCCAATGCACCCAAGAGGCCTCCTTTGGCCTTCTTCTTGTTCTGTTCTGAGTACCACCCAAAAATCAAAGGCAAGCATCCTGCTTATCCATTGGTGATGTCGCAAAGAAACTAGGGGAGATGTGGAACTACACTGCCACTGATGACAAGCAGCCCTATGAGAAGAAGGCCGCCAAGCTGAAGGAGACTTACGAGAAGGATGTTGCTGCCTACAGAGCTAAAGGAAAACCTGATGCAGAAATAAAAGGGGGTGGTCAAGGCTGAAAAGAGCTAGAAAAAGAAGGAAGAGGAAGATGATGAAGGAGATGAAGAGGATGAGAAAGAGGAAGATGAAGATGAACAAGATAATGATGATGGATAAGTTTGTTCTAGCACAGGTTTTTTCTTCTCTATAAAGCATTTAGCCCCCCCCCCCCCCCCCCCCGCACAACTCACTTCTTTTAAAGAAAACAAAAAGTTAAAATGTAAGGCTGCATAAGATTTGTTTTTAAACTGTACAGTGTCCTTTTTGTATAGGTAACACACTGTTGAATATGTCTTTAGATAGCCCTGTCCTGGTGGTATTTTCAATAGCCACTAACCTTGCCTGGTACAGCCTGGGAGTTGTAAATTGGTATGGAAAGTTAAAGCAGGTTCTTGTTGGTGCACAGCACAAATTAGTTTATATGGGGACAGTAGTTTGGTTAGATTTTGTTGTTGTTGTTGTTATTTTGTTTTTCCATTTTTTCCTTTTGGTTTTATTTTGTTTTTTCATCTTAAGTTGTCTCTGATGCAGCTTATATGAAAATAATTGTGGTTCTGCTAACTAAATACCACTCTGTAATTACAAAAAAAAAAAAAAAAAAAAAAAATGTGGCTGTTTTGTTGACATTCTGAATGCTTCTAAGTAGAATCAATTTTTTCAATTAAAAAAAAAAAAAAAAAAAACCATGTTAGTGTGCTGGTTTTACCTTTGACACTAACGTAACAAAGGTTTTTTAAGTATTGTTTTGCTTTTAGTATCAACACCCTTCAAGAAAAGTGTCAAACATAGTGGACAAAGACCATGAGCAATTCCTAAGAAGAAGCATTAACACTTTAATAAAGCCACAGAAAGTCTGAATGAAGGGCTTATGGAATTGCCCTGTTACTTTAATCATAGCTGTGGTTGCCTGGACAGTCCACTGCTGGGTGACCTAAAGCGCTGGACATCACCTACTTGTCCCTCCAAGAAGGTACAGATGCCAGAGAAATAGCGGATTGTTTTAATAGGGAACATAGTGTAAACCAAAACCTTCTTAAAGGGTGGGTAAACTGAGGCTGCAAAGGTAGACATCCCTTCCTCTTCCTCCACGCTGCTGTTCACAGAACCCAAATCATCTAATTTGGAAGATTTTCCTACTTGTTGCACTAGTAAATTAATTCCTGATTGTGACATACAGGAAGATTATCAGAATCAATTGTGAAAAAAAATACTGAATCTTAAAAGTTCATCTTCCATCTATGGCCACCATGACATTGTGTTAAAATAAAATTTCAGATTAACCAAAACAATTCTAAGATTATGTAATTTTGCAGTTAGATGCAATGCAAAGAAATCTGTAACTGTCCCAGGTCAATGGCTCTAGAATGTTTTCTTGACATTTTTTTTTTCTCTTCAGGTAGAGTTGAATCAACTTTCTTAGCAGCTTGAACCTTTGTTCTATATATTTTTTTATTATCTTTATTGATTTTAGAGGTAGGGGAGACAGTCCTGGGGGGCCAAGCTAGGTCCTTGCACACTCGAGACAAGCCCTCTACCATGAGTGCATCTGTGATGTTTAAATGCAAAATCTCTTGTGCCTCTCCTGTGTCTTTTCACCTTTATGTACTTTTATGTATTCTCATTCCTTACAGTGATTGCCTAGATACTTGTAATATAGATTTCAAATTGACTGCTTATTTTAATTGGTGAAGTCTTAAAATGTATTTAAAGATGTCTTGGGAAGCATTTTATGGGGGTTTATAATTAACAATTTATGCCAAAATTTGTAAGTCAAACACAGCATCTGAGTGGCAGCTATGTGTTGACCCCATAGTTCTTCTCAGTTAATAAAGAGATTTTATTCTACTCTTTAATAATATTTCAATAATCCTCAATTAAAATATCTAAATATTCAGGTCATGATTTTTGTACATGGAAACACATAGTTTCAGATTTAAAGTAACAACTAATGAAGCATTTTCCAATTAAATTGTGATGCATTTACACTCATTATTTAATATAAAGTTGATTTGTCTGCAAAGTCTAAATGTCCCAGGACATCTTTATTGGAACACTAAAGGCTTTATATACATTAAACTAATTTTAAAATATATACACCTCATTACACATCACTGATACATATTCTTCACTTTCAAGTCACTTGTGCCTGTGACATTTTAAACACAATATGGTCATGTGACAATAAATAAAATGAAATTTTGTTATTCAACATCCTCATAATCCTAAGCAGATAGTATCAAATCACTGCTCCAGAATATATCACTCTGTGCTATGAATTTATGGAACATCATTTCTAATATTTTATTTAATATCCATACATGTGTGTACTATGTTGGGATCAAATCCACTTCTAAGTCCTTACCCATCGTTTCTTCCTGTCTCTCCTGCAACTTTTACTTCTCAAGTTCACTTGCTCTCTCTCTTTCTCTCTCTCTCTCCCTCTCTCCACCCTTTATCTCTCCCTCTCTTTAATCTACTTGGTGCTGTCTATATGTTCATTAATGTGGGATTATCTACTACAGCATGGGCAGCTTCTCAGAGGCCCTGACCCTAAGGAAACCTAACTATCCCTCCTTGGTGGCCATCAACTGACAATAGAATTTCACATAGGAGTGCAGTGTCAGGAACTTTTCCACCATCAATGGTTTGCTGAGTTGATCTTGTATATAACTTGTGCATAGAGTCCCAGCTACTGGGAGTCTATATGTAAGACCATGCTCTTACATTCAGCAAGTACTGAAGACATCAATTCCCTCTGGCATTACAATATTTCTACAACCTTTTTTCTGTAGTATCTGAGCTCTGGGTGAAGGAGTGAAAGTCACATATCCAATATATTACTGAACACTCCTGTCTCTTGTTTCCTGGATATTGAATAATTGTTGGCCTATGTATTAACCCATCAATTGTAAATGTGGTTTCTCTAATGATGATTTTGAGTTGTGTAAATTAATGGTGTATCAACAATAACTAAGGGGACTTTTCATCATTATTCCCATTTAGCATAATAACAGTACCAGGTTTTCCTATTGAGCCTATGACAAATCAAGTCATGTGTTTGTGGTCTAGTTAGCAGTATCAGCTGTGGGCCTCATCTTGTAAATATGGCTTGAAATCCAAGAAAAAAGCAGTTGGTTACTTCCATAACATTTCTGCCATTGCTGTGTCAGTTAGCATTATCATGCCAGGCTGCTTATCAGGGTAGCGCCCAGAGTTCACAGCTAGGTAAGACTATATGACCTTTCATAGGGTATCACACATACCCCTGACACCATCAGCACTATAAAAGGAGCCAGAAGGGATGACACTTACAAATTAATAAGATCTCCATTTCTCAATGCCTTACAGCATGAACATGTCCTTTGTTCAGGAATAGGGCATTAACATCAAGCTTTAGAGTTTAATTAAGAACAATGGTAATAGCTTATAACTTGGGAAAGTTTTATGACTCCACTGACCAGAATGTCAAAAACCCTAACCTGGTACTGGTTGTTTATTTGCTAGCTATGGTGTCTAGGGATGCCATTATGTCTTTTCCCCATGGCAGGGTAACTCCACTTAAATGTATATTTACATGCATATACTTCATGAATATTCTACAGTAGATGTTTTTATATGCTATTTCTAAAAAGTCTTCAGTGTTATTTTATGCTTCCTATACTTCCTTATATATAATTCTCCCCCACCTTCTACCTTATTTGATAATTCTACTTCATTATTCATCCTTCCTCATCCATGGTCCCCATTTTCTATCTCCTTTTCCTTGAATGCCCCCTGCCCTTGGCACTTTGCCAGTTTCCTGATATCTATGGGTACTCCAAATTAAACACACATACTGAAATTTTAAATATAGCATTCACATATGAAATAGAACATATGGCATTTCTCTTCCTGAGTCTGAATAAATTCACTCAGAATGATTTCTGGATTCATCTACTTACTGGTGAATTTCATAATGTAATTTTTCTTTACAGCTGAGTACTATTCTATTGTGCATATGAACCGCATTTTCATTATGCATTCATCCACTAACAGACTTCCTTGTTACTTCATTTTCTGGCTGTTGTGAGTAGAACAGCCGTGAACATGGAGAAGCAGGTATCTCTGGTAGAAAAATGTAGAATTTTCTTCAGGAATATGCTGAGGAGTGGTATAGTTGGACCTTAGGGTAGATCTAGTTAGAGCTTTCTGAGGGAACTCCACACTAATTTCTCTACTACCTGCCTGAATTTGCATTTTTAGTGCTGATAAGTAAGTGTCCCCTTATCCTCCTGTCTTAGTCATTGTTCTGTTGCTGTGAAGAGACAGCATTTAAAGGTGGCTTGCTTAGAGTTTCAGAGTGTTAGTCCATTATCATCATGGTGGGAAGCAGACATCTTCTACATACTATAATGATCTTTCAAATATGAAAGGTGAACTGCCTTGTAGTAAAATGCAGTAAGAAATTGCACAGGCTAAAAGTAAATGACTTCAAACAGTAATTCAAAGAACAGAGAGTGTGTTTATAAAAAGTACTATGTAATTTTAAAATATTTATTACCTCGTTTCTCTTAAGGAATTGAAAAGACAACTGTAAATCACACACACATATATAAAACCATGTACAGAATCTATAACATATAGAATTGCACTATTTGTCAATTTCAGAAAATGTGGTGACTGGAAGCAAACCTCTTTTAGGATAAGGAAATTTAAAGTTTTATCCATGAGTATAGAGAAAAAAAATCTAAGATTGAAGAGAAAGCTCATATTGAAGTGAAAAAACCCACTAAACTAAACTTGCATTCTTCTTTTCTCTTAGTTTTCTTAACTCTCAAAGTTAAATATGGCAGAATTTTTACAATTTACATTTGAACATGCTATTTATGGAAAGGATACGTGTATATCAATATATAGCATTATAGAAAATGGTAAAAAGGATTTAGATCTATAGAGGAATGATGTTCACATGTCCCAGTTAAATGAAGTTAGTGCAAGTTCAAAGTTGTTTTTTATAAGATGAGTTGTGTCTTATAAGCCCTCATAAACCACTGATGTGAACCAGAGAAGCAATTATAAAGAGTTTTAAAAGGCAGCATTAGAAAATGTTAACCCCAAAAGAAACTACTGGTGAAGTGATAAAGGAGAAGAGGAACAAAACAGATATAATACATGGAAATAAAACATAAAACACAAGCTCAACTATGGTAATAAATAGTATTAGATGTCAATAAAGTTCTAAACCCAACCAAAAAGCAGAAAATCGTCAGATTGGTTTAAAGAGAATTGAACTTGAGTTGTGTATGTACTGTTTATAGAATACATTTAGATCCAAGAGAAGCAGAGATAAATAGTAAATAAATGTCACAGATTCGAGATGTATCAGGTACAAGAAAAGCTGATCAACTTAACAAACAGCAAAGAAAACATACTTGAAAAAAAACTATACTCAAGATAAAAAATACTTTACAATGAAAAATGAATTCCTATTGACTGTTGGAGCTATGGGAAATATACTGATGTATACAATGATATTTATATCCTTAGTGACAGTATAAAATGCATAAAGAACAAATTTACAAAAATAAAGGTGTAAGTTCTGAACAATAGGTGGAGATTATAATTCCTCACACTGCACATTGGCAGAAGCAAATAAGACAATTAATTGAGTGGCCAACTCAGGATAAGCACTAGAACAAGCTTCTCTAGCATGTTCTTTTTACATTACAGCTGCACATTCTCTTCACTGGCTTCCAAACATGCCCAGTCAAAGTCCAATCCCCAACATGTTTATATTGAAGCAGATATTATAGGAAATTTCAGATGTGGAAATTAACACATTTGTAAATTTTAAGCCAGAAGGTAATTCAGAAAAGAAGTCAGGAGGAACATTTGAAAATATTTTAAATATGTTAAAACAAAGCCACAACACATCAGACCTTACAATACATTAAAAAGGAGCCCAAAGAAGGAGGTGAGCTCTTGTGTTTAGAAACAAAGGACCAGAGGTTAATCACCTTACCTTCTGTTATAAGATGACAGAGAAAGAAAAGCAAAGTAAATTTAATATAAGCAGATTGGGGGAATAAAATTTTCAAAGTGTAATCTAGTGATACATAGTATACGGTAATAAAAGTACATACCAACAAAATTAAATGGCACTGCTTTAAGCAGATGAAAAACAAAACCCATTGGTCTTAATTATTCTGATGTTTATTTATCATGCACCTATGAATGTAGGTATGCATGTGTTGCAGGATATTTGATTATACTTTAAAACCTGACACTGTTATTTATCACAAAAAAAAAAAAAAAACAAAAACAAAAACAAACGAACAAAAAACCTGTTTTTAGTTGTGGTGTATCTTATCCTTAGCACACACCTTTAATCTAAGCGCCTTCTGCTCTGAATATTGTAAACAGAATTAAATAAATTGAACCATAGATAAAAAGGCAGAAGCAAACAACCAGTGACAAGCAGTGAGTGTAGGGTGATTAAGGAAAAAACACGCAAAGTAATGGAGAGTCAGGAAGATGGAGAGAGATACACAGGAAATATAAAGGAGACAAGAAGTTGTTTGAGATGGTGTGAAGGAGGGGCATTCCTGGTGGAATATTAGATAAAAGAAGATCATCTGTGTACTTGCTCTGCTTTTCTGAGCTAGCAGACTTTCACCCCAACATCTGGCTCCTAAGTCTCCATTGGTAAAGTCAAACAACTGAGATTTTGTTAGAAAATATTTGGCTTGAATACCCAAGAGAAATTATGCTAGATGCAGACAAACTGAGATGCCATCAGATTTGGTAAGACAGCTGTTGGTCCTTAAGGAGAAAATTAAGTAATATTAAAAGGAAAAACCTTTTCTATAATAAGGATGGGAAATATCATAATATAGCGCATTAAAACTCTAGATTTTGTTTTACTTTAATGGCTTGAAAATGGACACAAAAAATGAAAAGACAAATGACTTAACTGAGATTAACATAATTCCAATTATAATTACTGGTAATTTATATCTTACCCTTAACAGTCATAGTGTTTGGGAACAAATATGAAAATTGGCTTGAGATAGTATCAAATATGAAAATGTAGACTGATAAATTACAAACCTTATAAAGACTGATAGATGAAAATATGAAAAATACTCTGATAGAGACAGAGGAATTTAGATAAGAATCTACCATGTCACTACCTGATGAAACTGAAAAGGTTTTTAGAAAACTAACCTTGGTTTATACAGTTACTGTACAAGACCTACCAGGATATGATGGGTGCAACAAGATTATGACGAAATTAAATAGAATCTGAAAGACATGATAAATTCAAGAAGATTTGAGTAGACTTAAGTAAATAGCTGTTTTATATGGTATACACTCACCCTATGTGAGGCAGATATTTAATTCATGGGTAACTCATAACAGAATTATCCCCCAAGACAGAAAAGATTTGGCAACAGCAATTTTTGAAGACAATCCTAAGTTACTATGCCAAACATGGTAAAAATTGGGAGCAAGGGCCATGGAAGAATAAAATAGGGCTAGAGGTATTAATATTTCACAAAATATTGCTAGGTGAAAGTCAATATGCTGAATTACAAAGGCAAGTTAAATTTTATGATCATAGCATGGTGCTATGTAGTTTAGGAGCTTTAAATGCTTGAGACAAAGTTAAAAAATCAGGAAAGAGGTCTGAGTAATTTACTAAAATCATCCAAGGTCCAAAAGAGCTCTTCACTGATTTTTGCTGAGTTCAGTTGTAAATAGAATAGTATTGGATTCAGAAGTAAAAGAAATATTAATTGAATCTTTGGCTTTTGAAAATGCTAATTCAGAATGCAAAAAGGTGACTAGACTTTTAAAGGTAAGATTAGCACCAATAGATGAATAGATTAAAACTATGGATGGTATTTTATCTCATGTTTATGATGTTACTCAAATACCCGAAGTAATTTATGAAAAGGTTTTAAAAAAATCAATATCAAATTTGAGTCAATAAGTCCCTTGTCAATGACAAAAAACCCATCCACAGTAAAACTCAAAGATTTAAGTCCTGTTGTTAAAAACAACTCTGCTCTGGATGTAATCAAGGACAAACTAGCTTCAGTAGATAAAAGAAAAATATTAGGAGAGACAAGAAAACAGGTATTTGGGCAAAGGGCTATAAATGATCAGAGACCAAAGCTAAAAACACAATTAAACTGCATTGAAGTTTAGTAGATATAAAAACAATTTCACCAAAATCTTATCATTCATATTGGCCTCTTCAGGAGCTAAATAGCTTCTAGAGACTGAAACCTTATCTCAAGTGAAACAATGTTTAAGATGTGTCTCATGTATAGCGTCAGATGGAAAAATAGAAAAATTAGAGCTATATGTGGCTAATATAGCAATAAATTTATGGGGACAGGACTTGTTGAACAATGGAAAACAAAGATTAACATTCCTCCAATTCCATAAATAATGTTTCTGAGAAAAATATTAAAAAGTATTATAAAGAACAGTCATAGACCATTCAGATTGCACATAAGCAGGACACAGCAGCTATTGGTTTTTCAAAGGGACCAACCACCCTACCTGACAGGGTAACTAACAAACCTGTGTGGATGGAACAATGGTCTTTGACATCAAAAAATATACACTCACTATGATAGTTGGTACAGGAACAGTTGAATGTTCAACATACTGAAGATTTGATTTGTTCTTTGAATTCTTCTATATTTATCATTTAAAAGAAATCAGGAAAATGTAGACTGTTTGTGGATGTAAGAGCCATGAATAAAGTGGTTCAGCCAATGTGCACCTTATGGCTCAGAATTCTCTGGCCTTCTTTATTACTGAAAGAAAGGTCTATTAAAGTGATTGATTTAAAAGACCATTTCTTTTAACTATACTATTACGAGAACAAGATAGAGAAAATTTTACCTTCACAGTGTCAACTGACAGTAATGTTAGACTCATTAAAATATATCATGGAAAGATCTTCCTTAAAGAATGTTAAATATTTTAACAATAATTTGCACAACAGCTGTTAGAAATGATTTGTAAAGTTTACTCAAACTAAAATTAATCGTTATATAGATTATATCTTACTGGCTGATTCAGATGCAGATCCTTTAGAAAAAAAAAGATTTGATAAAGTAAATTTTGCCTTGCTGGGGATTTTAAATTGCTCCTGAAAGAATACAAAAAGGAAATTCTATCAAGTCAAAGATAACTGACAAGTTAAATAAAAATTCTACCACAGAGAGTACAAATCTGGAGAGATCAATGAGAAACTCTTCATGATTTTCAAAAAAATCATATTAACTGGCTATGGTGTACAATTAGGTTAACTACTCACAAACTAAATAATTTATTTCAATCTTTACAAGGTGATAATGACTTAAATAGTCCAGAGAAAATGTTATTTGAGGCTAATTAAGAATTGTCTCTACTATAAGATGCACACGTAGTTGTTTCTTTTGGCTCCAGTGCTCGAATATATTTTAGTTATTTTTGTTCTCTGCTCATTCTTCCACAAGAATTCTTATTCAGAGAGAAGGCAATATCTTAGAATGCATAATTTTTGCATATAGGGTAAACAATTAAAGACCTGTGTAGAAGAGGTATTTATATTGATCCTAAAAAGAAAATCAAGAATTTATCAATTAGCAGAAATAGACCCTGCAGTAATGTCAGTACCTTTTATTAATGTTAAAAATGCTTTGTTATGGGCAGAAAATGAACACTGGCAAAGAGCTCACAATAATTTTTTTTTGGAAAGATTAACAGCAAATATCCCAAAAGCAAGTGAATTTATTTTGTAAAAGGAACTAGTTGGATTTTTTCTCATAGTATAAAAGGAACACTATTTCCTGGGACTGTACATTCTATACTGATGCAAATAAATCAGGAAGTACAGGTTATAAGCCATGAAAAATAAGTAAAGTGGACCAAATACCTTACGATACAGTTCAAAAATTATAGTTGTTTGCCATTCTTATGGCATTATATTCTCCTGAATCTCTTAATATAATTACTGGCTCTGAGTATTCAGAAATAATTGTTTTACATTTTGCAACCTCTGAAATTATTCTGAATGATTCAGAATTAACTTTGCTATTTGCTATTCAACTATAACAAGCAATCAGAAATAGAAATCATCCATTGCATATAACACGTATAAGATCCCAATACTGATCTGCCAGTCCCTCTCACACAGGATAATGATAGAATTCATCAACTATTAAGAGGAAATGTGCTAGAAGCCTCAGAACTTCATATGAAACACCATGGCAACTGTTTATAGAATTTTTTCTATCACTTGGCAACAAGACAACAAAATTATAAGGAAATATCCCACATGTTCTTTGTGTAACCAAGAACATTACCTCCAAGAAGTAACCCAATATATTCCCAAATGAGTGAAATTTGACAAGCAGATATGTTTTATTTTGCAGAATCTGAAAAATCAATGTCTATCCACCATACCATAGTCACATAGAATTCTAGTAGGGAACCTTCTTTAAGTTCTGAGAAGAATGATTCATTCTGTACTTACACATTTATTGGAAGTTATGACTATTGTGGGGATAGCTGTACAAATTGGGCCTGACAATACAGTATGTGTATCTGGTAAAATGATTCAGTTATTTGCATATTATGGTGTAAAGTATATTACAGATATAACACACAGTCCTACAGGACAAGCCTTTGTAGAAAGATATGTTTATTAAAATGATATGCTAAAATAAAGACCCTTTGAAATAAATAACATTATTGTTCATTAACTTTAAAGTTTTTAAATGCTAATGAGAAAGAACAATAACTGTGGAGAGACATAGAATAGTAGAAAAAACTTCTGAGTTAAATCTGTATATCTAAAAGATGTGTTCCCCTCTTTAAATGAATGGAATCTGGAATATGTGTTAAGCTGAGGAAGAGGATTTGTCTTTGTTTCCACAGAAGAAGAAAAGCTGTGGATACCATCAAGCTTGATAAATATTAAATTCAAACAGGAGAGACCTCCTGAATAAGGAGAGGTGATAGTTCATTATAGCTTGGTCATTCAATACAAACTAAATGACCTAGCATGTAAAACCTAACAAATGCCTTTCATTTTATCAGACAAAAAAAATTAAAAAAATAATACTTTTAAATGATAATTTACTAAAGGCACACTTGACTTATTGCAATGAAATAATTTTGAGCTTTCTTCTTAAATAAAAAGGATATTTCTGTTGTTTTGCTTTAAAAATACAGTTTAGAGTTGTAAAATAATTTAAGAAAATTCAAATGATTACTACAGTTCTAAGTTGTTTTCTAAATCTCTAAGACTTAGAGTAATGTGGAGCTAAGGTAAAATATTTGAAGAAGGTGGTGGTGATGCACACCTTTAGTACCACCATCCAGGGACAAAACTTAGTTACAACACTATTTTTGTCTACTAGAAAAAGCACATATCATATTTACAGATTGTTCTACAAACCCGCTAGTAACCCTGGGACTAGTAAAAACATAGCTAGATTCCAAATGGGAAAGAAACAAAAAAACAGCCTTTGAGACTGCCAGTAAGCTCATCTCCCTGCATGCAGCCCTGACCAATATTAAACCAGATGATACCCTACCTATGACTTTCATAGTCATTGGTAAATTGTCAACTGAGGACTCTTCATAAAACAAAAAGGAGTTCACTATCATTTGCCTGTTGGCTTTTATTGCAATCATGGAGAATGAGTATTTTCTTTGTAGGAAGCAAATGTGGACATTTGAGTCATGGAGAACCTTATACACTGTCATTGCCAACCAACCTATGGTCACTCCTTACAAAGATCTACTGAATTTGTTTAAAAGCAGAATCCTTCACAGGCTTAGCTAAGGAAAGAAAGGTATTACAGCTGTACTGGTATCTATCTGAATTTCTTCATGACCAGGATTTAGTAGTAAGGGTTCTGTGCCTTCTCACACTCCCTAAACTGCTCACCCTTCCTCCAAAGAACTATTGGGATCTACAGAGTCATCATAACATTTATCAAAAGCATGGTTTACTGATGTTTCATAGCCATGAACCAGAATTAATGTAACATAATAACTATAGGCCATGGGATGGAATGGTCAATCCTGAGGAAGGAACCACAAAATCAGTGCAGCACCATTGACTGTGATACAAACAGCTAGGAGAGAAAAGAAAATTCTCTATCCTCTCCTATTTACAGTATGTGTGCAATGGCATAGCTATACGGCCATCAAAATGGAAAACCACTAACTGGCAGATAAATAAGGGGGATAAATGAAAATGCCAAGATCTAGCAAACATTAGCAAAGATATCAAATTTTATGTAGCTCATACTGACAAGACAGTCAAAACACCTGAAAATAAGGAGAATAGTGGGGAAATTGGCATTATGTTTAACTAAGACAAAATACTAAAATTTCCCAGGGCACACATTCAGAATAAATTAGCAAAAATGATAGATTACCCATTTTAAAAACTTGAAAGAGAAATAAAGAATCAAATTAAATCAGGACAACCTTACTTGAATAACTATTATAAGGAATCCATGGCCAGATGATGGTTCACATGTTAAATCCCAGCATTTGGAGGCATGTGCCTTTAATCCCAACAATCGGGAGGCAGAGGCAGGCACAAAAGAATTACAGTGATTTAGTTTTAAAAGCCTCTTGCAAAGGGCAGGCTGAAATTCAAAGTTAATGTTCTTTGTGATCTAAAAATAAATACATATACACCTTGAATTTATATATAAAGAGAAAGGGAAATATATGTATATTCAGTCATACATATTAAGGTATATTAAGTTTTAAGTTTTCCAAATTTCAAAAGCATCCAACTAAGGAATCTGGAGACCAATAAACAACTCAAACATCTGAAGAAATAAATAAATAAATAACAAAACAAAATAAGATGGATTATCAAGAGAAAATGTGTCAAGAATAAGAATAAATTGGCCATGTGGTATTTTTCACCGCAAATTGGCCTGAAATTAGAGCTCAGAACGAACATTAGCACCTGTAACATCATTTTGCCTAAATATTTGCCCTTTCTTGCCAGAAACCCACCCTATGCTGGCTGGGGACAGGACATCCTTGGTAGGTTCTACCTTTTTTCCTCCCAACAAGTGGCTGGCCCACCCAAGAAAAAGTCTTAAATTCTTGTCTCTGTTGCCTGCTAAATTCATAAATGGCAAATAATTGTATGTAGTCCCAATTCAATTAAAAATTAAAGCTGGCCTTGGGTTGCAAAATAGCTCTCTCTATCTCTACGCACAAACATGCTTGTTAAATAAAATCCAACGTATCTGTCTCATATCAGAAGAGCTACCAGGCATGGGACAGGAAAACATTATATATATATATATATATATATATATATATATATATATATATATGGGGTTATTCTCTTGTCACTAATCTCATAATCTTTTGGTTTTCACTTGACTCTCTACAACTTTTCTTAAGGTGTAAATATCTCAAAATCTATGAGATTTGTATGTATATATAAAATTTCTATCATGATACTAGTAGCCATACAGAGTAATGACTAATTCTAGATATAAAATTCATTTAGCCTCCTGTATGTACATGTTTTCAGATTTGAGTCTGAAGCAACTAAGAACAACTAGAAACAAAGTTTGTGTCCTTTTGATGTACTTAATAGATAGTGGTTCTATTTCAGTTGTCTACTATTCCTAACAGTGAACTTTGAGGTCTCCGGGAAGATGATGGGGCATTACATAAATGAATCCACCTGGACTGAGTTAATGCTAACCACTGAGGAAAACAATCCCATGCCTCTTCTGCTACCAGGTCTATACAAACAGAGGACACCTTTACGTTGACTGTTGGGTTCTCTGTTGCCAGGATTGACACTAAACAGAAAATCACCACCCAAAGATCAGCTTTAGACTACAAATTTTTCAGGACAGAAAAATTGCTGATACCATTGTAAACTGACACAAATATTTTAGACAACTTGAACTCAAAACACTTAATCTTTAGACTGCCAAAGACAACCAAGCTAGCCCTTGTGCAAAGCTTGGTAGAAATACATTCATTATTATAAATCGATTTACTGTCTTAGAGTCAAAATCTTTCTCTTTTATTTAGACAAAATCAGAGAAATCTTGAAGGATATTTGATCACACTATGAACCCTGATTGCAGTATTTACTGGAAAAGCCTATTTTTAACTGTGGTGTGACTCAGCCTTAACACACACCTTCAATGTAAGAGCTTTTTCTTTTGTTGTTGTTGTTGTTGTTGTTGTTTGCTTGTTTTTCATTTTTTTTTTTTGTTTTTATTGGATATTCTCTGTATTTACAATTAAGGGGGAGGGGGGATGGGATCGGTAGAAAGGAGATAACACCTGAATTTTAAATCTAAGAGCTTTCTGCTCCACTATTATGAACAGAATTAAATAAAATCAACCATAGAACAAGAGGCAGGAACAAATGACCAGTTGACAGGAAGTGAGCATAGGATTATTGGGTAAAAACCATACTGAGTAATAGAGGGTCAGGAGAATGGATAGGGATGTGCAGAAAGTGCAAGAGAAGGAGGGATATTGAGTTTGAAGAAGGTTGGTTGATGTGGCTTTAGAGAAGGATATTCCTGGTGGGACATTGGCTGAAGAGGAAGGTTAACAGGGGACTTTCTCTGCCTCTTTGAACTAGCAGGCTTTCGCCCTAGCATCGGGCTCCCAAATCATCATTAGTAAAATTGAACAACTGAGGTTTTTTTTTTCTAAAACAGTGTGTGTGTGTGTGTGTGTGTGTGTGTGTACATACCAAAACAGGCATGTAGAAGTCACAAGACAACTTCTAGGAGTCAGTCCTCTTCTCCCAACATGTGGCTTTGAACAATTAAACTGAGGCCATCAAGCTTGGTCAAAAGGACCTTTATCCATTGAGTCACATTGCCAGTTCCAAAACAAAATCATTATATATTCCTTTTAACTAGCATGCTCTGAATAATATGTTAAGCATGTATATATTTATAAGATCATATATACCAAACTATCCAAGAATGCTATAATAACATCATAATTTCAATGCTAGTGCTAAGAAATTATAATGAGTTGTTGCCTACTTGTTGAGACAAATAGGTTAATAAGTAATCATGTGAGTGTTAGAGAGATCCCTCAGCTATTTAAAGCACTTGATGCTCTTCAGGAGGACGTAGGTTCAGTTCTTAGCACCCACAACATATCCTACTCTCATACATCCATGGCTCCAGTTCCAAGACAACTAATCCCATCTTCTGGCCTCTGCTGGCACTAGGTATAAACATAAGACCCTAATATATGAAGGCCAATTCTTATACAAAGAAAATAAAATAATCATTTTAACAACATAAAGTACTTACATGTTGACTGGAACATAATCTCACAGCTCAGAGTTTGGTTCTACATGATTCATTTATATTAAATGATTACTCTAAATGCACAAATACCTATGGACTAAATTTCCAGAAGTTACATGATGAAGGCATGTACTGGATATAATACTATCGGGTACAGCCTCTTTGCAACTGGCTGGATGATGTAAATAAAGTTTACGTTTCAGAGTATTTAATGGTAACATTTTAAAAGTTGGTCACTTTATGGAATTTGATTAAGCCACAGCTGTTCTGCTGATAGGTGTACCGGCTTGTACCCTCTCTCTATAGGTTAAAGGTTGTGAAGTTAGGTTCTTCAAGCATATGACAGCTGCCACCATAAAACCAAATCACCTCTTTCAGCTACAGATTGTTGCTTACCAAGATGTACGCAATAACAGTAGGAGTGATTCATGCACTACACGGGAGTATTTTAGGTCCAGATAACAAAAATCCACTTAAATGGCTAAAATATATGATTTGGCTGCATATTTTCTGCACTGAAGAAGGATTCTAAGAGTGGCCATGGGTCTCAATTGTTTCGAAACACAAATGCCTCTTCTATGCTCTACACGGCTCAGCATTGACATTGTAGTGGTAAGCATAGCTACCTTTCGTCTACCAGCCCAGCACAGGTTTGACATCCACTAAACCAGAATGCATGTGCTGCTTCTCTATTAATTCTATTTTTGAGCCTAGAAAAGGAGTTGTGGCAAAAGGAAGAGCATCCAAGCCTGTTCAAAGAGCATGCACAAGAACCCTGCCAGGTCCCAGTGGTAAGTAGTGCTGAGCATATTGTATACGTTGACTCATTGTACCTCACAATAACCACTCTTACAGATGAAGAGGGCACAGGCAGCTTACTTGCTAAAGAAAATCATCAGTACTTAAGATTCTTGTGTTTGTACTCGAAGAGTGTCAGGCTTCTCCTTGAGTGAGTCAGTTTAAGATCGATGGTGATCAGAGTTGAGGGTATATTTTTGTGTTCCTAGAATGCTTGGCTTGAGCCTCTGAGCAGAATACCACCTGAGCAACCAAGCGTGAGAAACTGAGTCACACAACTAGTGTCCAGTGAAGTAAAGCAATGTACCAAGTGTTAGAAACCAGAATCATGGAGTGAGAGACCTAGGCTGCAGGGGAGCGGAGGGATCTCTGAGGAGCACACACGGAAAGTGCACCCCCTGCCTTGCCCTGCCCTGCCATGCCTGATCAAGCAACCGGGAACAGAAAATTAGAACTTCTGTTTCCACCCGGAGGCGACTTCAGGACGCAGAGAGGAGCCTGGCCCATCTGGTACCCGGAACGGCAGCTCATAAAGGCTGAACAACTGGTGAGTGGGAGACCTAGGCTGCAGGGGAGCAGAGAGATCTCTGCGGAGTGCACACGGAAAGTGCACCCCCTGCCTTGCCCTGCCCTGCCGTGCCTGATCCAGCAACCAGAAACAGAACATTGGAACTTCAGTTCCCACCCGAAAACTCTGAGGCATAGAACAGGGCTCAGCCCATCTGACACCTGGACCAGTGGAGATCCAGGAATACAGACCAGATACAAGGGAAACTTCTGTTTCCACCCGGAAGTGACTTCAGGACGCAGAGCGGAGCCTGGCCCCTCTGCCACCCGGAACGGCGGCTCGTAGAGGCTGAGCAACTGGTGGGTGAAAGACCTGGGCTGCCAGAGAGCAGAGAGATCTCTGTGGAGCGCACACGGAAAGTGTACCCCCTGCCTTGCCCTGCCCTGCCTTGCCTGATCCAGCGAACAAGAACAGAAATTTAGAACTTCTGTTCCCACCCGACAACTCTGAGGCATAGAACAGGGCTCAGCCCATCTGACACCTGGACCAGTAGAGAACCAGGGACACAGAACAGATACAAGGGAAAGGCGAGAACATATAACTGACAACAAAATGGCAAGAGGAAAGCGAAAGAGTATATCCCAAGGAAACCAAGACAATCTAGCAACACCAGAACCCAGCTCTCCAATAACAGCAAACATCGAATTCCAAACACTCCAGAAAAAGAAGACACAGACCTGAAATCATAACTCAAGACACTGATAGAGATACTTAAACAAGAAAGGGAGGAAAAGCAAAAAGATTCAGAAGCTTTTAAAGAAGAAACAAACAAAAAAAAAAACACCCAAAGAACTCAAAGAACTAGAGGAAAACAGAACCAAAGAAATAAAAGAATGGAAAAGGGAAATTAAAATGGAAATTGACACAATAAAGAAAACGCTAAAAGAGATAACCCTAGTGGCAGAACACCAAAAAAAGAAATCAGGAGTCACAGAAGCAAGCATTTCCAACAGATTACAAGAGATCAAAGAGAGAATCTCGGGGCAGAAGACAACATAGACAAAACATAGACAAAACAGCCAGAGAAGATGCAAAAAACAAAAAGCTGCTAACCCAAAATGTCCAGGAAATCCAGGATGCAATGAGAAGACCGAACCTAAGGATAATAGGAATAGAAGAGGGAGAAGAGTATCAACTAAGAGGCACAATAAATATCTTCAACAAAATCGTAGAAGAAAACTTCCCTACCCTCAAGAATGAGATGACCATGAACATAAAAGAAGCCTTCAGAACTCCAAATAGATTGGACCAGAAAAGAAATACCTCCCAACACATAAAAGGAAAAACATCAAGTGCCCAAAGCAAAGAAAGAATACTAAAAGCAGTAAGGGAAAAAGGTCAGGTAACATATAAACGCAGGCCAATCAGACTCACACCCGATTTCTCAACAGAAACTATGAAAGCTAGAAGAGCCTGGACAGACATCATGCACACCCTAAGAGAGCACAAGTGCCAGCCCGAGCTGCTATACACAGCAAAACTATCAATCACCATCGATGGAGAGATGAAGATATTTCAAGACAAATCAAAATTTACACAATATCTGACCACAAACCCAGCACTACAAAGAATTATAGGTGGAAAACCTAATACAATGAGGGAAAATACAGCCTAGTAAAAACAAGAAACTCCTAAACAAGAAAACTAAAAGAAGAAAAAAACACAGACACAACTCAACCCAAAAAAGCAAAAATGGCAGGAAACAGAAACAACTATTCCTTGACATCTATTAACATAAATGGACTCAACTCCCCAATAAAGAGACATAGATTATCAGACTGGATACATAAACAAAATCCAGCCTTTTGCTGCATACAGGAAACTCATCTCAAAGACAGAGACAGACACTATCTCAGAGTAAAAGGGTGGGAAAAAAACTTCCAAGCAAACAGCTCCAGGAAGCAAGTTGGAGTGGCTATTCTAATATCAAACAAAGTAAATTTCCATCCAAAAGTTATCAAAAAAAGATAAGGAAGGACACTTTTTACTCATTACTGGGGAAATCTGTCAGGAGGAACTCTCAATCCTTAAAATATATGCTCCAAATAAAAAAGCACCCACATTCATAGAAAAAACCCTACTAAAGCTCAAAAAATACATTTCACCCCACACAATAATAGTGGGAAACTTTAATACCCCACTCTCAACAATGGACAGATCATGGAAACAGAAACTGAACAAGGACACTGCAAAACTAGCAGAGACATTGAACCAACTAGAATTAATAGATATATACAGAACATATTATCCTAAAGTGAAAGAATACATTTTCTTCTCACCACCCCATGGCACCTTCTTGAAAATTGACAACATAATTGGACACAGAACGAACCTCCATCGATATAAAAAGATTGAAATACTTCCATGCATCCTCTCAAATCACCATGGTCTACGGCTGGTCTTTAACAACAACAAAGACAACAAAAAGCCCACATACACATGGAAAATAAACAACGCTCTGTTCAACGATAGCAGGGTCAAAGAAGAAATAAAGAAAGAAATTAAGGATTTTCTAGAATTCAACAAAAACGAAAGCACAACATACCCAAACCTATGGGATGCAATGAAAGCAGTATTGAGAAAAAACTCACAGCCTTAAGTGCTTCCAAAAAGAAACTGGAGAGAGCTTACATCAGCAACCTGACAGCACAGCTAAATGCCCTAGAACAAAAGGAAGCAGATATACCCAAAAAGAGCAGACGGCAAGAAATATTCAAAATTGGGGCAGAAATAGACCAAATAGAAACAAAGAGAACCATTGAAAAAATCAACAAAACAAAGAGTTGGTTTGTTGAGAAAATCAACAAGATTGATAAACCCCTAGCCAAACTAACTAGAGGGAAAAGAGAGAGCATCCAAATTAACAAAATCAGAAAGGAAAGTGGAGACATAACAACTGAAACTGAGGAAATTCAAGAAATCATCAGATCCTACTACAAAACTTATACTCCACAAAATTGGAAAATCTGAAGGAAATGGACAAATTCCTAGACAGTTACAAGATCCCAAAGTTAAACCAAAACCAAGTAAACCATCTAAATAACCCTATAACATCTAAAAAAATAGAAGAAGTCATCAAAAGCCTCCCAACCAAAAAAAAGCCCAGGTCCAGACGGGTTCAGTGCAGAATTTTATCAGACATTTATTGGGGATATAACACCAATACTCTCCAAACTATTCCAAAAGATAGAATCAGATGGAATATTACCCAACTCATTTTTTGAGGCTACAATAACCCTCGTACCTAAACCACACAAAGACCCTACAAGGAAAGAGAACTTCAGACCAATCTCACTTATGAATATTGATGCAAAAATACTCAACAAAATCCTTCCAAACCGAATCAAAGAACACATCAAAAAGATCATTCATCATGACCAAGTAGGCTTCATCCCTGTGATGCAGGGATGGTTTAACATAAGGAAATCCATCAACATAATCCACCATATAAACAAACTCAAAGAACAAAATGACATGGTCATCTCAATAGATGCTGAGAAAGCATTTGACAAAATCCAACACCCCTTCATGTTAAAAGTCCTGGAAAGAACAGAAATCCAATGTCAATACTTAAACATAATAAAAGCAATATACAGCAAACCAATAGCCAACATCAAACTTAATGGCGAGAAACTTGAAGCAATCCCACTAAAATCAGGGACTCGACAAGGCTGCCCACTCTCCCCCTACATATTCAACATAGTACTGGAAGTCCTGGCTGGAGCAATTAGACAGCAAAAGGAGATCAAGGGGATAAAAATCGGAAAAGAAGAGATAAAAACATCACTCTTTGCCGATGACATGATAGTGTACTTGAGGACCCCAAAAATTCCTCCAGAGAACTCCTACAGCTGATAAACAAGTTTAGCAAAGTGGCTGGATACAAAATTAACTCAAACAAATCAGTAGCCTTCCTATACTCAAAGGACAAACATGTGGAGAAAGAAATTAGGGAAAAGGTACCCTTCACAATCGTCACAAAAACTATGATATACACTGGTGTGACTCTAACTAAGCAAGTGAAGGACCTGTATGACAAAAACTTCAGACCTCTAAAGAAAGAAATTGAGGAGGATCTCAGAAAATGGAAAGATCTCACATGCTCATGGATTGGAAAAATCAACATCTTAAAAATGGCCATCCTATTAAAAGCAATCTACAGATTCAATGCAATCCCCATCAAAATTCCAACCCAGTTCTTCATGGAATTGGAAAGATCAATGTGCAATTTCATATGGAATAACAAAAGACCTAGAATAGCGAAAACCATCCTCAACAGCAAAAAAACATCTGCGGGAATCACTATGCCTGACCTCAAGGTATATTACAAGGCAATTGTGCTGAAAACTGCATGGTACTGGTACAGAAATAGGCATGTGGATCAATGGAATAGAATAGAAGATCCAGAAAATGATGAGCCCTCATGTATATGGTCACCTGATTTTTGACAAAGGAGCAGTAAACATTCAATGGAAAAAGGACAGCCTATTCAACAAATGGTGCTGGTCCAACTGGCACTCAGCATGCAAAATAATGAAAATAGACCCTTTTTTATCTCCTTGTACAAAGCTCAATGGTAGGTGGATCAAAGATCTCCACATTAAACCAGATACACTGAAACTATTAGATGAGAAAGTAGGGAAAACCTTAGAACACATAGGCACAGGAGAAAATTTCCTGAACAAAATACCAATGGCTCAAGCTCTAAGGTCAAAGATTAACAAATGGGACTTAATGAGATTGCAAACTTTCTGTAAGGCTAAGGACATCATCAAAAAATACAAAACGGCAACCAACAGAATGGGAAAAGATCTTTACCAACACCACATCAGATAGAGGCCTAATATCCAAGGTGTACAAGGAACTCAAAAAGCTAGACACCAGAGAATCAAATAACCCTATTAAAAATGGGGTACAGAGCTAAATAAAACGTTTTCAGTTGAGGAACACCGAATGGCCAAGAAACATCTGAGGAAGTGCTAGACATCCTTAGCCATCAGGGAAATGCAAATCAAAACAACCCTGAGATTCCACCTCACAGCAGTCAGATTGGCCAAGATCCAAAACTCAGATGACAGCAGATGCTTGCGAGCCTGCAGAGAAAGAGGAACACTCCTCCACTGTTGGTGGGGTTGCAAGCTAATACAACCACTCTGGAAATCAGTCTGATGATACCTCAGAAAATTGGATATAGTACTACCTGAAGACCCAGCTATTCCACTTCTGGGCATATACCCCAAATACACTTTAATACACAACAAAGATATATGCACCATAATGTTCATAGCAGCTCTATTTATAATAGCTAGAAGTTGGAAGGAACCCAGATGTCCTTCAGAAGATGAATGGATACAAAAATTGTGGTACATATACACAATGGAATACTACTCAGCCACCAGAAACAATGACTTAACCAAATTCTTAAGAAAATGGCTGCATCTAGAGAAGATCATCCTGAGTGAGATAACCCAGTCACAAAAGAACAGACATAATATGCAGTCACTGATAGTGGGATGCTAACCCCAGAGGCTTGCACTCCCCCAGAAACAACTCACAGACTGTATGAAGTCCAAGAAATAAAAGAAACAAAAAAACAAAAAACAAAAAAAATTTACAAAACAAGAAAACTTTAACTATTTCCATGTTACATTTTGTTTTACATGTACTTTATGCTCATTGTAACTATTAAGTTTTCAAGGCATACTATCAAACCTTGAAAAAACTCAAGTACTGACAAAAATATATTCATATAGTTTTATGTAAAAATTATGTTAAAATCTGAAAGAAAGTACTGACAAAAATGTATAATTTTAAGCAAAAAATGTTTAAAATCTGTACATTTATCTTTGTTTTGTAAAATAAAGTTGTTTAAAAAAAAAAGAAAAAGAAAAAAGAAACCAGAATCACTCTCTTAGCCAATAAAGGTCAACTGCTAAAGTTCTAAACTTGGATAAACTCCCTAAGGATGTTATGTGGCTTAAAAATTTGACATAAAATTACAACAGGTCAACTACACATAAGAGTGGCATGATTTAAAAAGTGTTTTCTATTTCCTAGTTAATTTGTTTTGTAAGGGCTAGAGTTTGAATAAACAGCCTTTCCAGGCTAGGGAGGTGCTCATCACCTCTAAGCCATATGCCAGTTCTCTGGTTGTAATCTTAATGCTGTTCACATGGAGCAATTTCTAGAAGTCAACACTCACACATTTGTTGGACTTGATCCTTCTCTAGTTGTGAGATGTGGCAACAGGATCACTGACAGCTGGATGTGCTGTAGTCAGGACTGTCTTCTTGTATAACATGGGAATCACTCCTCTGGCCTCAGGATCAACATATACCAGCCTGGGAAACTAGGATTCTTCCCAGGGAATGGGGCCCAATCTTCACAGTTATGGCATGAATAATCTCTGGGGCTGCGATCAACGTTGGCCATGTTCTCCTACCTGGAAGGCAATCCCAGAAATTGTTCTGACTTTGAATCTAAGCAGTATGAATGTGGGTGGGAGGGGAAATCACAGAAATAGAAGTGAGAGACAGACTTTTCAGCAGAGCCAGAATCTAGAGTCCCAGATAAGAAGGCCAAGGCCATAAACTCTAGGAAAACACAAGTACTGAGAAAGGCATTGTTTCTAGTGAGGATCTTGTTACTACAGTAACAGGATAGAAACACATTTTCAAGAATAAGTGACCCAGTGACACCTGCATGACAAAGACAAAACAGGATTCCATGTAGAACATCCTTAGCAAGCAGCATAATGAGTTAGTTTCATGATCTGTAAATTTTTATGTTTGCTAATTGCTGCTTTCATTGTTCTCTTTATTACTGCTCATCTAACACCACTCTATGCAGAGCCTTGCATATTTTTATGTGTCCTATGCAAGTGTGGACCTCTTCTCTTGAGGTTTCAAAGAAGGAAAACTGATGTATCCACTCTCTCCATACAATTCCCTAACCTCAGATCCTGCAAGGGAAGCAAACACTGGCAGGGTCCTCAATTCCCAGGAGACCAAATTTGCTAAAGAACAGGCACGAGGAACACAAAGGGAGGCCTTTCATGCTGTGCTGCTCAACAGAGCTCCCTTGGTCTATTTATGAGAAGAGCACATTCATCCTGATTGTAATAAGTGAGCTTGGAGGGCTAGACAGGCTCTTTAATCTCAGAAATTCTGCTGTGAACTCCAGTTCACCTGCTCGATTTATTTACATCGCTTCTGCCCACTAACAAATCCAACTCTCCATCGCATTAATCAGCATTTATCAACCAGCAGCGGGAGCATCATTTTGTAATTTAAGTAAAATGGAGAGGGAGTGAAATGGAACAGAGAGTGTAAAACTCCCATCATTCTGTGGCTATTTTATCTCTCTGTATTTTATTCCCATAATAAATGATGCACTTCTGACTTGAACAATATAGCAACCCTGTGCTCTGTTTGTTTAATGATTTTGTACCAGGAACTATCCAACTCAGTATAATATGCACACCAGGATGAAGAAGAAAATGATCAAATTCAGATCTGGAATATTTACGATTACTCAAGTAAAACAATACTTACAAAATTGTCTAGTGCTTGCTGGTGTTAATTCAAATAAGCCATCAACAAGTAACAAAACCATTTTTTTAATGTGGCAGGTTATTGACCATCAGCATAAATCATTTATTCATTCATAATTTTTTTTAGCAATTATTGAACAACAAGTATGCTTCAGAAATGATTCTGGGTATTTAAGCAATCTTCATGAATAGAAATAAAGCACCTCTTTCCGGTAAAAAAAAATCAATTACAGAACAAAGACTATATATACATGAGAAATGGCATGTGATTGTGTTATGATAAAAAAACATACTGGGCAAAGAGGACCGAAGAAGAGTGCTTTTTTTTTTTTTTTTTTTTTTTTTTTTTCCAGCAACCAAAACCACCATTCCTCAATGATATTGGAGCAGAAATCTGAATGAAAAGTAAGATCCAGGCATCCACAGTTCTGAATGAACTGCATTCCAGGCAGAATGAATGGTAAAACAAAGAACATCTGAGGAACAGCTGTGAGACCAGTCCCACAGGAAAGATGTGAATGGGGAAATGAGGCAAGATTACCTGCAGTGCAGTGTGGTATACAAAAGTCAGAAATTGAAGGTGATAAGAATTGAGTTGATAAGTCAATTATGATTTTACCTCCAAACATGTTACTCAAGAACAAGACATTTTCAATTACTTAATTATTAAATGAAACATTGTTACCACCCACTACTCATTTCAATGGTATTGACAGCAGTAATCACAGCTGAATAGATCATTGGCCATTCACTACTTGATTAAACTTATTAGAACTCATGAAGTTCAAAAAGAAGGAAGACAAGAATGTGGATCCCTCAGTCCTTCTTAGAAGGGAGAACAAAACAGGGGAGGAATTTCAAGGCCAAATAGAGGAGCAGGGATTGGAGAAAAGATCTGTAGAGACCGCCTCACCTGGAGAACCACTACATATGCAGCCACCAAACCCAAGCACTATTGCTGATACCAAGAAGTGTTTACTGGCAGGAACCAGACATGGATGTCTCCTCAGAGGCTCTCCCAGAGTCATACAGAAACAGATGAGGATGCTTGTAGCTAAACATCAGACTGAACAAGGGGACCCCAGTGAAAAAGCTAGAGAAAGAACTGAAATGTCTGAAAGATTTGCACCCTCATGGGAAGAACAACATCATCATCAGCCAAGGCACTGAGGTGGAGAGGGTGATTGGGAGAGGGAGCACCTTCATGGAAGCAAGTTGAGGGGGAGGAGAGAGGGGATTGGGGGGAAGGGTATGACATTTGAAATGTAAATACAGAAAATATCCAATAAAAATTTTAAAATAGTAATAATTAAAGAAAATAAAAAACTGAAATGTGACTTTTACTTCTTGGTTTTTTTATTGGTTATTTTATTTATTTACATTTTTATTGGATTTTTATTTACATTTAAAATGTTACCCTCTTTTCTGGTTTCCCCTCTAGAAACTCTCTGTACCGTCCACCCTCCTCCCGCTTCTATGAGTGTGCTCCAGCATACCCCTTCTCACTTCCATACCCTGACCTTCCCCTACACTGAGGAACCAAGCCGTCACAGGACCAAGGGCTTCTCCTCCCATTGATGCCCAACAAGGCCATCCTCTGCTACATATGCAGCTGGAGCCATTGGTCCCTCCATGTGTGCTCTTTGGTTGGGAGTTTAGTCCCTAGGAGCTCTGGGAACCTGACTTCTTGATATTGTTGTTCTTCCTATAAGGTTGCAAAGCCCTTCAGCTCCTGCAGTCTGTCCCTTAACACCCCCATTGGGGTCCCTATGCTCAATCTGATGGTTGGCTATGAGCATCTGGATTTGTATTGGTCAGGCTCTCGCAGAGCTTCTCAGGGACATCAATGGGAGGAGAAGCCCTCTACCTCCTATGATTATTTTGTTTCCCCTTCTAAGTAGGACTGAAGCATCCACACTTTGATCTTCCTTCTTCTTGATCTTTATGGTGTATGTGAGTTTTATTATGAGAATTTGAGCTTTTTGCCCAATCTCTAATTATCTGTGAGTACATACGATGTGTTTTTTGTTTTTTGGGTTTTTTTTTTTTTTTTTTTTTTTTTGTGACTGGGTTACCTCACTCAGGATGATATTTTCTAGTTTTTTCTAGTTCCATCCATTTGCTTGTAAATTTCCTAAAATCACTGCTTTTAATAGCTGAGTGGTACCCCATTGTGTAAATGTACCACATTGTTTGTATCCATTTTTTCTAGAGGGACACTTGTGTTGTTACCGGCTACTGGCTTTTAATAAATAAGTCTGCTATGAACATAGTGGAACATGTATCCTTGTTATATGTTGGAACACCTTTGGGGAATATGCCAAGGAGTGGTATAGATGGAACCTCAGACAGTACCATGTCCAACTTTCTGACTTTTTATTAAACATTTTTAGTTGAACAAACAAAGGGAGACAGTTACAGTTCATATACAAATTATTTGTGAAACTTCATAGGCAAAATTAACAGTAAAATTTACAAAAAATATTGAGCAGTCAAACAATGTATAAAGTACACTTTCTGATGCCTCCCTTCACAGGTTTTCTTGGCTCTGCATGGTTCAGCTCTTCTGCAAATTTAAACATCCATTTTTCCATTTTCTGATTTTCAATAAATAAAAGATTCATTTTTGCATGTAGTGATATATTTTCTTTTATAATTCTGTCCAAGGAAAAGTTATATTATATTAGCTTTATGTTACCCCTTGCGGCCTTGATAATCAGTATAGAAAATAGTTCAGATCTGAAAATGTGAGCACTGTACCTGTATGAATCATTTTGTATTTCGGTATGGCTGCATATCCTGTTCATACCTTAGTGTCAGCTCTGTGCCTAAGTGCATACCCACATAAAAGTTGATGAGATCAAAAGAAGCTTGTATGTTAAAATTTAGCAGGATATATTAACATTGCTTTTCAAAATGTATGTAACAACGGGTCTTAATTTTAATTTGCATTTTTTCTGCTGACCAATAAATTATAGTAATAGAACCCTTATTTATCCCTTATCTTTGTTTTGCATGCCATCTAATTTTTCTTGATCATTTATTTTCTGGTTATTCATCTTATTTTATAGACAAGAACAGTTTATATATGTTGAGAAATAATGTTCTGCTCTTGTGAAATTTACAATCTTGTAAAGTTGTCTCTCATTGATGAGCTGTTTTGCTTTTTTTGGGAGGGATGCTTGGTTATTTGTTTGAGTGTGTTCATGTACTCTTTGAGTTGTTGGCCACACCAAAAATCTTTTCTTTGACTTCCTTGTCTAGAAAACCTTCTGGGCCATTCTTAATGAAGCTTATTACTCAGTAGTTTCTTGTGACAACTTATCTTTTCTTTCCGTATTACTGCTTCAAGTCTTCTGCATCTCAAGTAGTGTGCTATCTGACTCTTTTTAATGCTCAAGCCTCAAGCCATCTTTCTTCTTTCAGTGGAAGCAAGTGTTCAGGAGAAGAAAGACTTCTAAGAAAGATGAGATATCATTTTTTTACCTCTGGAAATGATATTGAGGGCTGGAAGTTATAGCCTTCTTCTGCTACTGTGTCCTAGCAGACATGATCTATGTTCACCTTGTATCATCATGCTGATTCACTCTGCTGCCTTCTGGCTTGATTGCTTGGTTGCTCTATCCTGAGTATCTCCAATACCTGGTGAGTGGAGCCAGGAGATCTTGACAGCTGGGTACCAACAACTAGGAAGTCAGGCAGGGGGACAACTTGGGAGGTCTGGGAAGTAAGATTCTGGAGGAGCTGGCTGCTTAAAGGATAGAAAGAAGTAGGCCTGGTGTGACATATGGGGATGGTTGATCCCAGAGTATCCATATCTATGAGATGGAGAAGAGCAAATCCTAACTGGGTCAGGAAAGGAAGATCCCAAGAGCCCAGCCTTTGAGTCAGGAAAGAGAAGAGCTAGATGGTGTGTGAGATCCATAGCTCATATTTAATTATTTGCCCTTTACACCAACTCCACTTTTTAATTAAAACAAATAATTTTAAATTATGAAATGAAGGTTATCCTAGATATTGTGAAATGTAGAGTCAACTTTTAAATAAAATCAATGCATCCTAAGCTTTTCTGTAGTTGCTTATAAGTCCTAGTTTTGTTTTTATAATACATGAGCATTATGATAGTCTTGAACAATTTATATAGTTGTGTGAGTTATCATCTTTAGGTTATTGAAGTGATATATTGTATAAATTTTAAATGTGCTAATATTAAATAAGTGAAATTAATTTTTTCCAGTACATAATTCATGTCATATATTGCTAAATTTGATTTGATATTATTTGAAGATTTTTGCTATTGTGTTCATGAGAGGTATTGTTATTTTATTTCCTATTTTTGCAATATATTACATTGATGGTGATATTGGTGTACTGTTCCTCTTTATAAATTAAGGAAAGCTCTCCTTGTTTCCACTTTGTAGGAAAGTTTCTAAAGAATAGCTGCATATTTATCCTGAAATGGTTGAGAGAATTCAACAGTGAACCTATCTGTCCCAATTAATTCTGTTTTAGAATATTATTAACTATTTATTTGAAATTGAATAATAGATACTTCTCTACTTAAGAGTCTCTGTTTCTTTCTTTGTGAGAACTGATGGTATCTTTTAAAGAATTTGTCCAATTTAGTTTATCATCTTTGTAAATAGTCATAATATTTACTTACTTATTTTCATTTTAATGTCTATGAAATCTGTGTTAATGTCTATTCTTTAATTATGTTTTAAATCAATGACCTGCTCTATTTAGAAATTTATTAATTTTATTGATTCAAAGAACCTGATTTCATTTTGATGTTTTTTCCTGATAATATTGGATCTTTATTTTCATTTATTTCTGCTGTGATTTTGCTGGTTTCTTATTGATTTAACTTTATAGTTGACACCTTCTTTTTCTTCCTTTTTTAAAAATTATTTTATTGTATACTCTCTGATTTTAAATTTTAAATGTTATCTTCTTCCTTCCCCCATTACCATTCCTCCTCTGCCTCAACTTGTCTCCACAAATGTGCACCCAGAATAGATTACTGGTTTTAGTTTTCTGTAAGGTATATGTTTAGTGGCATAAATTTTTATCTAAATATTGTACTCACTGTCAATTACAAATTATATTACATTGTCTTTTTATATCCACTTCATTTTCCTGGCTATTTCCTCATTGATTTGTAGGTTATGTAAAATTGTATTGCTTACTTGGCAAAAACAAAATCTGGGAGTATTTTCTCTATGTATTATTTCCAAAAAAATGTTCTTGTGAGGTCATTTGCCACCAGGAACAGTTGAGATCCAGGGACACAGGCCTGCTGAGACTTTGCTGCAAGTAGCCAGGACACAGAGAGATCTGAACTGAGTGCATGAAAAGCACACCCCACACATTTGTTCAGGGGAACAGAAACTCTGTCGTAGAGACTCAGTTTCCACCCAGAAGAACCATGCATGCAGACCAAATGCTCAGGCCATTTGCCACCAGGAGTAAGGACTCATTTTCAACCCAGAAGGCCTTTGTGTGCAGACCAAACCCTCAAGCCATTTGCCACCTAAAACAGAAGAGATCCAGGGACACAGACCAGGAAGGTTCACCACTGACAACAAGACCACACCTATAATCACAGAAAACAAGATGGCAAGAGGAAAGTGAAAGAACTTACCCAATGGAAACCAAGACAACCTGGCAACATCAGACCCCAGCTGTCCCATCACAACAAGCAGCTGAATGCCAAACACTCCAGAAAAAGAAGACTCAGACCTGAAATCTTACCTCAAGATGATGATGGAGATCCTTAAACAAAAACTGGAAGAAACGCATAAAGAAATAGAAGCTTTTAAAGAGGAAACAAGAAAAACACTCAAAGAAATCAAAGAACTAGAGGAAAACAGAACCAAAGAGATTAAGGAATTGAAGGAAGAATTTAAAATGGAAATGGAAACAATAAAGAAAACACTAAAAGAGACAACCCTGGAGGTAGAAAACCTAAAAAGGAAATCAGGAGTCACAGATTCAAGCATCTCCAACAGACTACAAGAGATGGAAGAGAGAATCTCACGGGCCAAAGACAACATGGAAAATATAGAAAAAAACAGTCAGAGAAGATCCAAAAGCCAAAAAGCTCCTAACCCAAAATATCCAGAAGATCCAAGACATAATGAGAAGACAAAACCTAAGGATAATAGGAATAGAAGAGGGTGAAAAATATCAACTAAGAGGCACAGTAAATATCTTCATCAAAATCGTAGAAGAAAACTTCCCTACCCTTAAGAATGAGATGACCATGAGCAAAAAAGAAGCCTAGAGAACTCCAAATAGAGTGTACCAGAAAAGAAATTTCTCCCAACACATAATAGTGAAAACACCAAGTGCCTAAAACAAAGAAAGAATACTAAAAGCAGTAAGGGAAAAAGGTCATGTAACACACAAATGCAGACCAATCAGAATCAAACCCGACTTCTCAATAGAGACTATAAAAGCTAGAAAATCCTGGACAGACATCATGCAGACCCTAAGAGAACACAAGTGTCAGCCCAAGCTGCTATACACAGCAAAACTTTCAATCACCATAGATGGAGAGACTAAGATATTCCAGGACAAAACTAAATATGCACAATATCTGACCACAAACCCAGCACTACAACGAATTATAGGTGGAAAACCCAATACAATGAGGGAAACTACATCCCAGTAAAAACAAGAAAATACCTAAGCAAGAAAGCCTAAAGAAGGAAGACACACAGGCACAATTCTACCTCTAAAAGCAAAAATAGCAGGAACCAGCAACAATTATTCCTTAATATCTGTTAACATAAATTGACTCATTTCCCTACTAAAAAGACATAGACTATCAGACTTGATACATAAACAGAATCCAGCATTTTCCTGCATACAGAAAATGCATCTCAGAAACAGACACTATCTCAGAGTAAAAGGTTGGGAAAAAAACTTCCAAGCGAATGGCCCCAAGAAACATTATCAAAAAAAAGATTAGAAAGACACTTTTTACTCATCCTATGTCACCTCTTGGGTGATCACATGATAAGAGGAATAATTTGAATACAGAAATCTCTTTTGCACAGAGATTTTACACATTATAGCTTTGGAAGACTATTTAAAATGCAACCAAACGTTCTTTCAGAAAATAAAGTTACTGGTATCTCCATTATCTGATCCTATTCATCTTAAATTGTTTAGTGCTAATGCTGAAGACATAGCAGCATGTTGTGATGTTACATTAAACAAGAATTGTGTATGTGGTAAGACCACAGGCATTCAGAAAAATGCCTCCTAATCTATGCCTAGAAACATCATTGATAGAAATCCTCTAAAAATCAAGTGGTAGAATTAGAACAATCTTCCCTTTTTGCTGACTGTTCCATGTCTTCCTTAAGAATATATCATTGTTATAGGGAGAGATGATAGCCAGACTAAAATAAATCAGGCATGACACCTTGTCAATTATGAACACAAACAAAAGATCTACAGCAGAGCAAAGAAGGCAGGCAGAGGGGACCCTGCGCTGCATGTGCTTCTGCATAGCTTGAGCTCCCTCCATTAGAGACCAGAGGAGGTAAATAACCTCTTCCTGGATGCTTGTGAAACATCTGGTCTAGAGATCCAATTCAAGAGCAGAGATAGGCTAGAGATGTGAAGTAATTTACTCCACAGCAAAGAGACCCTCAGACCAGACAGAATTGAGGGATCAGTTAATGTGTGACTGTATTTTGAACATTATCTGGTGCACACAATTTTTGGATAAAGGTGAGTTACAATTGCTGTCATTTGTCAAATTATGATCTTGACATACTTGTCCTTCATTTTAAATAAATATATAGTAGGCAATCTCTAAAGAATATGTCTCATATGAAAATAATCTCTAAAAGCCACAACAGTGAATCTGTCTCTAATGAGAAGAAGAAACAGAGAGGAAAGTCCTTTGTCAGTATCATGCAAAGGTAATGTTTATTAGGCATTAGGAGGTTCATTTTCATCACAAGAAACTAGAATTTTCTATGGGGGCAAAAGGTAAGAGAACTTTCAATGTAGGATAAGCTTTTGAAAAGTGGCTGTCTTGTTCAGTTCCATAAATTTTAGTGTTTAATGCTTATTTTCCATTGTTTCCTCTTTCTTACAAGAGTGACCTTGCTAGGTAATGACTCTTAAATCTGTCTTAAACACAAAAGACACAATTCCTACAAAATGATGAAACAAAAAATGAGGGAAACAGTTGTGTATCATGTGGATTTCATAAATATAGTTATCTTTACAAATGCTTACACAATATGAATTAAAACAACACAAACTACTCGTAAGAATATTTCTTAAGAATACTTGCAAACGTTTCTGTAAGGCTAAGGACATTGTCAAGAAAACAAAACAGCAGCCAACAGATTGAGAAAAGATCTTTACCAACCTCACATCTGATATCTAAGGTATACAAAAAACTCAAGAAGCTAGACACCAGAGAATCAAACAATCCTATTAAAAAATGTGGTAAAGAGCTAAAAAAAAGTTCTCAATTGAGGAATATCGAATGGCTGAGAAGCATTTAAGATATCCATTTGGTATCAACATCCTTAGTCATCAGGGAAATGCAAATGAAAACAACCCTGAGATTCCACCTCACACCAGTCAGATTGGCCAAGATCAAAAATTCAGATGACAGCAGATGCTGGTAAGGATGTGAAGAAAGAGGAACACTTCTCCACTGTTGGTGGGGTTGTAAACTGATACAACCACTCTGAATATCAGTCTGGTTGTTCCTCAGAAAATTGGACATTGTACTACCTGAAGACCCAATTATTCCACTTCTGGGCATATACCCCAAAGATGCTCTAACATACAACAAAGATACATGCACCACAGTGTTCACAGCAGCCTGATTTATAATAGCCAGAAGCCGGAAAGAACCCAGATGTCCTTCAGTAGATGAATGGATACCAAAATTGTGGTATATTTACACAATGGAGTACTACTCAGCTATCAGAAACAATGACTTTAAGAAATTCTTAAAAATAATGGATGCATCTAGAGAATATCATCCTGAGTGAGATAACCCAGTCACAAAAGAACAGACATAATATGCAGTCACTGATAATTGGATACTAACCCCAGAAAGCTCTGAACACCCCAGAAACAACTCACAGACTATAAGAAGTTCAAGAAAAACAAAGGCCAAAAAAAAAAAAAAAAGAAAAATCATTATGCTTAATCTTTGCACACTAAAAAACTTTGACTATTTTCAGGTTACATCTTGTTTTACATGTACTTTATGCTCATTGTAACTAGTAAGATTTTAATGCATACTATTAAATCTTTAAAAAAAAATCAAGTACTGACAAAATGTATTCATATACTTTTAAGCAAAAATGCTTTTAAAATCTGTACATTTATCTCTGTTTTTTAAATTAAAGTTGTTCAATTAAAATAATAATGTCCTTGTTTCCTAATCTCATCTAACATTTGGGTTATATTCTTTTCAATCTCTTATTGTGAATTTTATGGTTCTAACAGTTATCTGTGTTGATCCACAGTTTGTGTGAACTTGAGATTGTGTTAGTAGAGAGTATTATTCTCTATCTAGTTATCTTTAACATATGCATACAGTATTCTCCTAAACCGAGACAAAGTACATATATTTTTAATTACTTATTATATATATTCTGAAAACATATGTCTTTTATCTGAAATGTATGACATTGCCATTTAAGACAATTATTGATATAGTCAAAGAGCTACCAACTTTATTAAAATTTTTATTTATTGCTCTTTTTTCTAAGTCTATTTTTGTCTGCCAGTCTTTTGTGATTTGTAGGATTAATAGAACAATATGATTGTCTTTCTCCTTTTCTTAACATACCTCTTAGAGGTGTTCTTCCCAAAAGAGTATACCTAGTTACTATTAGCAATATATATTTACAGCAAATCAAACCCAACTCAAAATTTGCACATGTCTGATAACATTACAATTGTTTCATTATTTGTCTTATTCCCTGTATCATTGTTGTTGCTCATATTTTATTTTACTTTCACTGTACATATTCAATGACACTGTTGCTACTATGATGCTGAGCAAACTCCCCTATTAGATAAACTAAAAATATTAATCATTTTGGTATGGTGATCACATATGCTGTTTCTGCTACTCTCCTTACGTTGTTCAGTTCTGAGTTGTGACCCATAAAACATTCCTTTTCACCTAAGTCTTTCCCTTAACATTCCTTGAAAATCAGATCAATTAATATACAATTCCTTGTGCTTTCACGCCAGGAGCTTTTCATGAACCCCTTTAAGGAGTGGTTTCTACAGGACAGAATTTCAAGTTTTCTCATTGTCATCAGTCAACACTGTAAGTACTAAATTCCAGTTTTTCCTTGAACAATTTTCCGGGAGTACTTTGATGCCCTCTGTTTCTCAGTGAGTAACCTGACCTCTCACCTGGACTTCTTTCAAGGCTTATTTTTGATGCTTTATTGCTCAAACATGATATGCCTAAGTGCATGAGTAATTTTTACATCGTCAAGTTTGATAATCTAAAAGATTTTTGCAGCTGGTTTGGGCTGTCACAACAGTGTAGCACTTATTTGATATCTGGAAGCATAAAGTATGTAATTTTCACATGTATGGAAGTTATGGATGTGATACTAGAATGGTTGAGTGGTTAATGAGGTCTTTTTAGTGACCACTACTTTTTCACAGTGTCATCACCTGAAAGAAAGAAAAGACATGTGGGAGCTTTGTTGTGTCTCTTCTTGGAAGACCCTACCTCATCCTATTAATTTGATCTTTACCTTTATGAATAGGATTGTGTAAGGCTCCAGCATATGATTGGGGGCCCAACCATTCAACGTACAGTCAGAATTCTTTCAATTATATATTGTGGTCCTTTCTTTGTTCTCCTTTGTTTTCCTCATTATGTGTACTTACTTTTACATGTTGTTATTTCTTCAGTCTTCTTTTTACTTTTCTGTCCTGTTCTGGAATTAGCCATTGACACATCCTCCAATGCAGAGATTCTCTTTTCAGTGTGCCCATTCTATTAATAAGGGTATTGAAGATATTATTTGTCTGACAGGTTTCTTTTCCCTGGCAAATCTTTCCAATTCTTAAGATTCTTTGTCTGTACATCGCCCACTCACTCCCTCATACTGTTTATTTTAACCTGATAGAACCCTAAAATCACACTCACAGGATGTTTACCTGGGTAGTGAAATGGCTACTTCACTACCTTCTCTGACTGCACTCCCCATGATTTATCTGTCAAAATGATTCACTTGATTTTTATTTTGGTTTTGTTTGTGCTGTTTTACTGCGCCTTGGAATTTGTCTGTGAGAACTGATATAGCTCATTATGTAAACAGCAAGCTATGGATACAGAGAGCATGTTTTGTAGTCCTAGGATCAAATTTTCAGGTCTTGGTGGACTATCAGCTTCACATGCATTTCTTGGGTTTCACTCTCTTCCTTTAGGTGAAATGTGGTAGGATCAGCATTTCCATCTTCCCAAGTTGATTGGATTTAGAAACAGAACAAGGCAAAATACTACTTTTACTCTAAGAAAATACTTTCTGTTGAGAAAGCCCCTTTTAAGAATAACAAAATATGGGGTATGGAAAGATGGTTCAGCAGTTCATAGCACTGACTGCTCTTCAAGAGGTCCTGACTTCAATTCCCAGCAACCACATGTTGGTTCACAACCATCTGTAATAAATACGATGCCGTCTTCTGGTGTGTCTGAGGACAACTACAGTGTACTCACATAAATAAAATAAATAAAACCCTATTCTTCCATACTCCTCTTACAGACACAGGTGAGAACATCCTTCAGTTTCAGAAAGGACCTGATAGAGCTTCCAGAAGTTAAAAGGTTACCTTGCCTAGCTGTGTGGTCCTGGAGGTTTAATCTCACCCTGTCCATCCTGACTTGCAGCGATTCATGAGTTACTACTGTGATTCCCTCTTCCTATCTGATTCCTGTGGAGGTCCCTGATGCTGAGTTTCTGCTTTGATAATTTGCTTCTTTCTTCATACAACTTACCAATGTACCTGTTTATATGAATTCCAAAAAAAAAGCAGTTTGCCCCTGATTTTGAATGTATTTTTTTCTCTAAAATTGAGTTGTGCTGTTAAATAATTGTAATATGTACTGTTTAAAATGTGTAGTATATTTTACACTTGAAGTAACTATTGAACTTTGAACATTTGGTTAAAAATATATTATTGATCTTTCCCTTTTTCTTAAAATCAATGTCCATGAATTGTTTTATTCAGTCGAAGCAAATTATTTTCTGATACTTTGATATATTTATATGTAACTTGGTTGATAGATCATTACCTATCAAATGTGTGGAATAATTTTCTCATGTTTATTATTGGAAAAAAGATAAGTTCATGAGTACAATAATATGACTTCTAAACTAGTTCCATATTTCTTACTGCTATGTAAAATTTAGAAATTAATTAATGTCATTTCATCATTCAGTTTTGCTTCCAGGATAAAATCTTTGCCTCCTGGACAAGAATAACCTTCCTTAATTATATTCTTGTGCATTGGCTTCAAGACAAAAAAAAAAAAAAAAACCATCAGTTGCTTATTTAAAAGAAGCTTTTGGTATTAATCATGGAAGCATCACTTCTTCGAAACATCAAACTAAAGCCTGAAGTGAGAGAGATGTGATTTCTTCCATGTGCTCAGCTAGTGAGCCATTGAGAAGAAAATAGCACAATATCTGGACTCCATGTCCAACCAATGGATGAAGACAAGCAAGTGGCCACTGGTAACAAAGGGGCATGGCATCCAGTGAGCATGTCTGTGTGTTTGTCTGAGGTAAAAATAAAGGCATATATAATTCTAAACAATGAAATAAAGTCCCTTTATTGGTGATGCTCCTGAGAAACAAATGCTGAATGTCATATAACGATTAGGGAATAGAAAAATCAGATACAATCTTTGATTACATATCTGCTATAATAGCCAGTAAGTGTTTCAAGAATAAACGTAAAACTGAAAGCTAATATGTGACCATCAGAAAGAAGATAATAGTGAACACTACTTACTAGGTTGTACAAAACTGTGGCTTTATCAAAGGCCTCCTACACTTACACTTTCAAAGACCCTTGTCCCTTTCTTTTATAGAGTCTGCTATCAGTGTTATGGGTAGTGGAAGAAACTACACATTGCATTTAATTGCCATATCATGAAGCACCAGAAAGCAGCCCTCTCTGGAATTTTAATGGTGAACTGGTTCACTTGCCTGCTAATATAATATCATCTTCTAACTACTTTCTTTATGACTGTCATGATGACCTGAACTGATAGACTCTTGCAACCTTTCTCAATTTAATCCAGTTTCCTAGACATTTCAAATTGAATCTTTTTACACAAATTAATGTTAAATGAGCGATTTCCCACACCAATAGCCCTTTCCTCTTTACCCCACAAAAGATTATGATTGATGAATTGAATTATAGCAACTAAAACTTCATGAAATGTTTAAAGCATACAGATTAGCCTTCAGTTTAATAGTGCAATGTATTTTTTAAAAATTATTGTTCTGGATCCAAAAATATTAAAATGAATGTTGAGGTTAGGCTTCTGATTGATGAAAGGAATCTTTCTTGTTAATCATATGATCTTGTAGGCCAGAATCTTAAGTTTCATCTTGTTTTGATTATTCAAATGTGTTCAAAGTAGAGAATAATCGCAATAAGAGCAGCTTCCTTCCCACAAAAGAAGTTTTACTGTTTATTTAATATAATGAATGTGATAGTTAAACAAGAAGTTGTACACAAATTACAAAAGATGAGTTCTAGATGATACATACTTGATAACTAGCTTCAGTTTTTGCTTTCCATTTGCCCCATCAGAATCTGTATCCCTCTGTCCCAAGACTCTTCACTTTAGTGAAATTTCTAAAACAGAAACCTCCTTAATACTATGAGTCTTTAATGCAATTCCTCATGACACCAAACCATAAAATTATTTTCATTGCTACTTTTTAACTATAATTTTGCTACTATTATATATCATAATATATATACATATACATATGCATATATACACACACGTGTGTGTGTGTGTGTGTGTGTGTGTGTGTGTGTGTGTGTGTGAGAGAGAGAGAGAGAGAGAGAGAAAGAGAGAGAGAGAGAGAGAGAGAGAAAGAGAGAGAGGAGAGATCTGATATGCAACTCCTGGGAAAGGGTCATTTGACCCCTGAAAGGAGTTGCTCTAAGGTATTATTGGTTTAATTAGTCAGCCTATAAAATGTTCCTGTTCAAATAAATTTTGTATGATTGAGACTTACAGAGGTGAGAATTAGTATGGTTTTGTCTCTTACTCTAGGTATTCTGGACACCTGCAATCATCATCAAGGAAATTCTACACAACACTGGGGCTTCCAGATGTTTCTTTTGGCACAATAAAATAGAACAGATCTGTGGCTAGTACCAGTTGCCATGGTGACAATAATGTGATGTCAGTGCTTTAGGGACATCTCACTATTGTCCTGCTCCTGGAAACCATAGCTGGACTAACCCAGTTCCAATGTGGTACATCTCAGCAGCCTCTCATCTGCCTTATAACAGGCGACAGGAAGTTGACCACTCTCTGCAGCCAATTAAAAAAAAAAAAACGATTACCAAAGCTCCCATGTTTGGACACTGCCTCTTTCTCCTAACCTAGTTACTTCACACTGGTCAGAATCCGTTCCTATAAAGCATATGACTTTAGAAATTCCAAAAGAGATCCTCATTCATAATCATAAAAATAAAGCCTTGGAGGAAAAGTATGAATACAAAAAGCATCCTTAAAGTTTTCAGTCCTTATTTTTCTCTCTATAATTTTATGCTTTTCTGTAACCACAGGACAGATGGAGAAATGTGTCAGAGGCCAGTACTATCCCATCACCACTACCGTTATGAAAGTGGCCATCACTGTTCCCCTGAGCTCAATGCCCTCCTACTACAAAGCATACACTTTGTCTTCCTTTAGAACTTCACTATTCATTTACACATTCCTCTCTTGCACTGCGCAGTGAAAACCTCAACATGCAGCAAGCCTGTGCTGCGAGTGCCTCTCACTCTTCTCTACCAGAAATAGCGACACATGAACTCCCTAATTCCCTTATCTGAAACTAATGGAATTCCTGTTTCAAAGACTGTTACTATTGTGCAAGCCAGGTTAGTAAAATGGCCCCTCCTCTGCCAACCTTGCCTGTCACCATTTGAGAAATATTACTTCTCAACATCCTCTTTCTCTGTTTGCCTTCCCATTATTTGCAGTTCGGTGGCTATTAAGACCCGGTGCTGTAGAAAAACAACAATAACAACAAAAGAGCCCTTTAATAACTAAACTTAAAAACCAAAGCAGTCAGCAGATAACACTGCCTTGTCAACATTTCTAAATGAAGCAGAACGAAGGCAAGCCAAGAGGACAAAGAGAGGGCAAAGAAGGAAGTCGGGATGTCTTGTGATGGATGAGTCTGTATGAGTGGCGGAGATAACAGCTAAGAGGGACAGTCTGTGGCACATTAGGGGAGGAGAAAAGGGAGAAGAAGGAAAATGGAAAGGAGGAAAGGAGGAGGAAAGGAAGCAGAAGGAGGAAGGGAACAGGAAGGAGGAGAGCAGTAAGTGAATGTCTTTCTAAGATGCTCCCAGGACAGTAATATATACTAGAATTTGGAGATTTGCCACAGTTCAGTACTGTTTCTCTGAGATTTTGCATTTATTTTCTCGAGTGTTTCCCTATAATTTAATTACATTTCTAGACTCTTTCCTCTCCTTCACCTTAGCACCACCACTCCCTACTGGGATAGTTCCCACAAGGTCATACCCTCTGATAAAAGAAACCAATCCCCCAGTAGATGACAGTTGAAGACACTTACAATCACAAAAGCTTTCATACCATAAAGTAAACACCATAGATAATCAAAGGAAATCTTTTAGTATGAAAAAATTCCAGTCCCCATCGATGTCTCTGTTCTAGAGAGCATATTCTTTGATAAGATTTCTATGCAGTTTTAGTAAGATTTGTGACCCTCAGTGGTTGCAGCTCCAGAAATAGGACTCACACTCCAGTGCCCACTGGAAAGAGAAAACCGAAGTTGAACTGTCTTCTCCCTAGTTACCACAGATCCAGCCAGACTGATTATAGCAGGCAGACAGCCCACCCACAAGCCAGAGTAAACAGCTGGGTCTTCTCCCAAGTCTGTTATTCATGGTTGTACCTAAGATAAATTATTAAAAACTTCAGTTTTTCTCCCATCTCAAAGCGCTTCCAAATACTATCCCTCACCATGGTTTTGGTTCACCACCAGTAATCCAAAATAAAGTCAATGGCAAAACAGAAATTTAGGAGAATCAGCACCCCACACAGTTTTAGTTAACCTGCTGTCACCATGTGCTAGAACTGAATCAGTCTCTGATTTCTTCATAGATCTGTGACCAAACGTCTTGTCCAGTTTTTTTGCTCCATTTAAAATGTATTCCCGCAAAGTAATATCTGTAGTCAAAGTTTCCCAAAGACGACTGCTAATTCAGAAGCAGCACCAGTGAGTATCAGGCGCAGAACTTACCTTCAGCATAACTTTGTCTACCTCGCACTCATGGCTTATTTATGACTGTACTCTGAAGTCCCCTTGCAGGATGTCTTCTATTTACATGGCCTACGCAGCATCACCACATCTATTAGATGCTTAACTTATTTCAATAATCTATGCTCCCTTTTGAAGTGAGATCACATTTAGGTGAAGTCTTCAAACACATAAAAGAAATGCAGAATGGGAAATGAATCAGGAGTGGCTGTCCCCCATCTAGATAGAGATGGACTGAAAAGGATACACATTGTCCTAAAGCCAAAGTTTTATGTGCTGTTTCGTAGAATTTTGAGTTCTTAGAAGTCACAACTGTCCAGACTTAGTGAACGTTCGCTTAAGACTTGTTAACTTTGATATGAAAAGTAAAAAGCAAAAATAAAAACAAAAAAAAAAAAATCAACTGACTAAACAAGCAGACAGACAGACAAACAGAAACTTCAACTAACTGATTTCTGTCTTTGCAAATGTGCTTTTCTATGAGCAGTTTTTATTCTCCTCCATTTCTAACTATGGCTAAAACACTGGAGCCATCTTTGCGTTAGCCCTTCAAAGCAATGCATCAAACTAACCCTGCTTCCTTGACTCTAAAATATAATTGAATATAGCATGCCATTAATAAAATATCAATATTCTAGGCCAACCCACTATGTATTGTAACCCCCACCATTGTGAATAATTTTTAAAAACAATTAGTTATTTTATATATTTACGTTTTGAATGCTATCCTCTTTTTTGGTTTCTCCTCTGCAAATCCCCTATGCTGTCCCACTACCCCTGTTTCTATGAGAGTGCTCCATTACCCACTCATTTCTACTTCACCACCCTGGCATTCCCCTACACTGACTGGGGCATTGAGCATTCACAGGACCAAAGACCTCCCCTCACTTTGATACCAGATAAGGCCAGCCTGGGCTACATGTATACTCTTTGGTTGGTAATTGATTTTCTGGGAGCTCGAGGGGGGTGGGGGTGAGGTTGGTTGGTTGATATTGCTGTTCATCCTTTAAGGGTGCAAACCCCTTCAGCTCCTTCAGTCCTTCCCTTAACTCCTCCATTATTGTCCCAATGCTCAGTCCAGTGGTTGGCTGTGAGCATCCCCATCTGTTTTGATCAGGCTATGGCAGAGCCTCTTAAGACAGTGATATTGGATCCTGTCAGTAAGCACTACTTGGCATCACAACAGTGTCTGAGTTTGGTGTCTACATATGGGATGGATCCCCAGGTAAGGCAGTCTCTGGATGGCCTTTCCTTCAGTCTCAGCTCCACTCTTTGTTCCCCTGTTTCCTTTATACAGGAGCAATTCTGGGTTAAAATTTTGGAGATAGGTGTGTGGCTCCATCCTTTAACCAGGGGTTGTGCCTAACATCTGGATATGGTCTCTCTCCTTTTTGTTGAGTCTTTCAGCTAATATCACCCTTGTTGGGTCCTGAGAGACTCTTGCTTTCCTAGCATCTGGGACTAACTGGTGGCTACAAACAGTTTTTACCCTTTTTCCAATTTCATGACCCTCTGCACATCTTCCCTATCTCCTTCCATACCTGTCCTTGTCCCCCTTTTTCTACTATTCTTTTCTTCCTTCAATGTTCCTCATACCCTCTACCTTCAAGGATTATTTTGTTCCCCCTTCTAAGGGGACTGAGATATCCATGCTTTAGTCTTCCTTCTTCTTGAGCTTCCTATGGGCTATGAATTGTATCTTGGGTATTTCAAAATTTTGAACTAATATCCACTTACCAGTGAGTACATACTATGTGTGTTCTTTTGTGACTGGGTTACCTTATTCAGGATGATAGTTTCTAGTTCTATTTATTTGCCTGTGAATTTCATGAAGTTCTTGTTTTTAATAGCTGAGTAATACTCCACTTTCTAAAAGTATCACATTTTTTATTCATTCCTCTTTTGCAGGACATCTGTGTTCTTTCCAGTTTCTGGCTATTATAAATAAGGCTGCTATTAACATGGCAGAGTATGGGTCCGTGTTAGATGTTCGAGTATCTTTTCGGTATATGCCCAGAAGTGGTATAGCTGGGACCTCAGGTAGTACTATGTGCTTCTAAATGCTGTCTTCACTTACTTGTTTGTTACTGATACACTTTATCATTTCAGCCTTCTGAAATAAGCATACACTAAATATTGAGAATCATGAAAAACATTTAGGTCACTGGTTTCCCTTTTTATTTCTCAGCCAGTGGATGATAATCTCAATTAACTGAAGTATAAATGAGAAGCTATCTCATCATCTACTTACCTGGATTGAGATTTTTTAGGAACTAATGAATCACATCTCTAGGTCTGTCTGTGAAGTCATTAGCTGAGACAATTAGATGGTGAGGATTGTGGCATTATTAATCAGTGTTCTCTAGAATAAGAAAGCTAATAGAATTAATGCATGTGTGTGGGGGAGGGTATTAGTCAGGGTTCTCTATATATAAATTTAGATTCCTGGACTTACTCTTCACAGTTAGTTACTATTGGTTTTCTGACTCTATTATGCCAACGAAGAAACGACAGTGCTAACACGTGAGGGCAAATAGGCAAGAAAAGGAAGTTTAATTCTTCTATCTATTTATATAAGCTTACAACAGGAGGAGTGGCTCAGATTAAGGATGTGTATTTTCACCTCAAGTTTGGAATCAAATGTGTGCTGTCTTCTAGCCCCAGTATCAGAAGCAGAAGTATGACTCTTACTTCAAAGGTCTGTACTAGAAATGGATTCATCCACCCAAACCAAGCAGAACAGCTATATGTTTGCCCTCTATGTCTGGAATGTAGTTCATTTCAGACATAGTCAAGTTGACAACCAACAATAGCAATCACATTATGTATGTAAGTATATATGCATGCATAAATTTTATTAGAGTGATTTACAGACTGGAGTATAGCTAGTCAAAAAATGGCTCCCACTAGAACTCCAAAAATTCAAGTTGTTCCATCTGCAAAAATGGGTGTCTTAGCTGGACTTCAGGATATATTGGAATTTCAAAGAAGTAAACACCAATATACTAAATCTAACAGATAATAATTGGGAAATAGCCTGGAAGGCATAGGTTCAGGAGGCAATTTCCTGAACAGTATACCAGTAGCTTAGACACTAAGATCAACAATTGGTAATTGGGACATCATGAAACTGAAAATATTATGTAAGAGAAAGAACCCTGTAAATAGGACAAACAGCAACCAACAAAATGTGAAAAGACGTTCACCAACCTTACACCAGCTAGAGAGCTGATATTCAAAATATGATTTAAAAAGCTCAAGAAATTACACACCAACAATACAACTCAATTAAAATATGGGGTACAGAGATAAATGGAAAATTTTTGACTAAGGAATCTATAATGGTCAAGAAGTGCATAAAAATGAACAACATCCTTAGTCATCTGTAAAATTCAATTTAAAACAACTCTGAGATTCCACCTTACACTCCTCAAAATAGCTAAATCAAAAACTCAAGTGACAGCACATGCTGGCAAAGGTGTGAGGCAAAGAGGACACTTCTGCATTGCTGCTGGGATTAAAAACTTGTATAACCACTCTGGAAATCAATTTAGTAGTTCTCTGAAAATTGGGAATAATTTTACCTCAAGACTCAGTTATACCACTCCTGGGCAGAGACTCAAAGGATGTTCCAACATACTATAAGGACACTTGATTAATTACATTCATATCAGCTTTATTCATAATAACCATAAACTGGAAACAATGTATATGTTTTTCAACCAAATAATGGATAAAAATATTGTGCATTTACACAAGGGAATATTAATCAGATATTGAAACAAGAAAATCATAAAATTTGTAGACAAATGGATGAAAGTAAAAAATATCATCCTGAGTGAGCTAACACAGACCCAGAATTACACGCATGGTATGTTCTTATTTCTAAGTGGATATTAACCAGAATGTTCAGGTTAACCCTGCTCAATCCAGAGACCCAAAGAAGCTGAGCCACAAGGGGGGAATAAGGGAAGATGTTTGAATTTCCCTGAAAAGGAGAAATAAAATAGACATTGGTGGGGGTGGATGGAGGGAGGGAATTGAGTGGAAGAGGAATGGGGAGGGGAAGAATAGGGATCAAATGTGGGGAGAATGAAGTGAGGGGAAAGTGGGAAAGAGAATTGGGATTGTTGGGGAAGGCATCTCAGGGACTTACTAGAGTCTAAGTAAAGGAAATTCCCAGAACCCTAAGGATGACACTACCTAAGACTTCAAGTAATAGCAGATATGGTACATGAAAGATTTACCTTCTGTAACCAGGAAAGACTTCAGATGGAGAAATTGGCACACCAACCCATGCACAAAACCTTTGTCCCAAAATTTGTCTTACTTATAAGATATGCTGGATTAAAGATGGAACACAAATTGAGAGAATGGCCAACCAACAACTAGCTCAACTTGAGATCTATGTCACAAGAGAGAGCCCACTCCTGACACTTTTGATGATATTTTTCTATACTTGCAAACAGGAACCTAGCATAACTATCCACTGATTCAGTGATCCACCACCAAACAATAAGCAGAAAATCATGTTGAAGAGGAAGAGGAGAACTGAAGGAGTCAGAGAGATCAAGGACACCACAGGAAAATCTACAGAATCAACTAACGTGGGCCCAAAGAGGATCACAGAGACTGAACCACCAAACAAAGTGCATGCATGTGACAGACTTAGGCCCCCTACATATATATATAACACATATGTAACTTGATCTCTAACACATGTGGGGCTCCTAACAACTGGAACAGGGGTTGTCTTTTACTCTGTTTCCTGCCTTTGGATAACTTTATTCTATATTGGCTGCATAGTTTAGGCTCTATAGGAGAAACTGATTCTAGCCCTACTGCAACTTGATATGTCAAGGTGGACTGAAATCTATAAGGGGTTTTCCTTTCTATGAGGATAAAGGAAACAGGAATGAGGGGAAGTGAGGTGAGTAAGAGGGGCTAGGAGTATAGGAGTGTGGAGAACCTGCTATCAGGGTGGAAAGTAAATAAATTAATTTTTAAAATGGTGTGGCCTTGTCAGAGGAGTGTGTCACTGGGGGTTGAATTTAAGATTTCAGAAGCCTAGAACAAATCCAGAATATATATCTTCCTGCTTCACAAGGATCCAAATGTAGAACACTCATCTACCTACTTCTCCAGTACCATGTCTGCCTGAGTGCCACTGTGCTTTCTGCCATAATGAGAATGAACTAAGCCTCTGAAACTGTATGCAAGTTCCAAGTAAATTCTTTATTTCATAAGAGGAGGTGGTAATGGTGTATCTTTACAAAAATAGAACATTGAATAAGACAATAGGTAATGGGCACTTGAAGAAACTCAAGTACTGTTATTCTGTGAAAGGAACATAGCAATAACGAAATAACTCCTAATAACAGATGGGCATACTGTTGAACAACTCTCTAAAAAGAAGCATATTGCAGTAGATAAGAGTTAACACTGAGACCCACAGCTGGACAATGTGTATGTAGTAAGAAACTTTGGAGCACTCAGTCCTAATTAGGGTGTTTTTATCAAACTCCTCCCTTCAGTGTTCAACAATCTGTATGAAAGAGGAGGAGAAGAATGCAAGACCCAGTGGTGGTGACTGATTCTGAGGAAACAGTATCTTCTAGCAACAACATGACTGACACACATATAAACTCAGATAAACTGGGACAGCTCATTTAAGATGAATTCATACAAGACAACATGTCAGCACAGTAAAGGGGAAATAAACACAAAGTCCCACCTCTAACCATGAAACAATATACAGTTGTTATCTTTTGGACTAGGAAAAAGTTTTCTTGGGCAGAATGTCCCTGGGTGAGTTAATCACACTCCAAGGCCAGTCTCATACCCAGGATTATTTGGGGAATACAAAAGAGACTGTGTTTTCTGTGCCCCTTATTTATTGTTTTTTTTTTTTAAATTTATTTGGTTTCATGGGTTTTGTCTCATTGAGTAGTCATTGTTCCTCTGTTTGCTTGCTTGATTTTGCTATTTTGGGGGTTTTTCGTATTTTTTTCCTTTTTTCTTGAAAGAGAAAAAGAACACAAAGTTCAGGGAGTGTGGAAGCAGAAGGATTTGAGAGGACTTGGGAAGGGGAAAGAACATACTGTATCAAAGCTTAGTGTTGGCAAATCGTGAATGCTGAGATTGAGTATGAAAAACAGATATAATTTCTTTTGGGGATACTGACAGGCAAGACCTCAGAGTAATGGGTTTTTCATCTACAGAATATGTTAATATATCATATAAATTTTTGGAAACCTATTTCAACTCCATGAATCCTTAGTTTTGTCAAAGCCAATGTTGATTACCCCAGGAACTTCCTTAAACTTCATTCTTGTTCTTTCTGGTTTATCTGAAACACAGGTGCCTATGAATAAAAAGAATTCAAAACTTTCTAGTGCTGTCTTTGTACCGTGGTTATTACTAGGGTCAGGCTTAGATTGTATATATGTATAAATTGCTTTATGCAGTGTGAGTTTTCAGCTTAAGAACAAATGGATGATTATTATCTTGTGTTATTTCTAGCCTAGTACTAAATCCTGGATATCTTCCCACTTTTAACACATAACATTAACTTACTTTAAGGGAAGCATATTTTTGCCATGGAAAATGTCAACTTGGTGAAATTAGCTTTTCCAGTGGCCTTGAAGAGCCAATGGCTGCCAATAGGCATCTGTTCCTTTACAAATATAGCCAAAGGGCCATGTAAGATATTAGACTTACTTCTGGCAATGAAAGAAGTGTGTTCCAGTATCAACTCAAAACTTGGAAATCTGGGAAGAAGCTGTTTCACATTACTTACAAAGAGTTCAAGCCCACAGCTTATGTGATGAGCTAATCACTGTAATAGCATGAAAACACAATACTAGACAAAATAAGATAAGCAAATACAAACTTAAAATAACAAAAGAAAAGTTGTGATACAAAGATAATGAAAATGACAAATAAACAATGAGAAAATATTGAGATTCAGGGAAAAATGTATATGCTCTCTGCTAAGAAGGCTATTTGAATAATTGAAAATGAGAAAAAATGAAAAGAATGTAAAATAGAGAGAAAAATCACAAAGTAAGTAAACTGAGATGAAAGGAAACTACTTCTAGTTAAGGTTCTTTATGTCAAACAAATTCAGCTTCTAGAGATAGAAGGATGACAGATCTATTCCTAGCCAAAGACCTGTGTGCATTTTTGGGATTCCATAATAGTGACTTCTATAAGGGCAGAGAAAGAAGCAGGACTGGTTTGCATTAGTCAGTCACTGTTCCATTGAAAATAAAAAGTATATTCCAATATCCTTGGCTAAATTAGGTTGTGATGCTTGATATCTATCATACTAGAAAGGAAAACATATAAAATGGTTTTACAAATACAATAAATGCTGGGAATGTGGAATGTTTAACTAGACAATAATAAAACAAGAAAATACAAACTTAGAAAAAATAGTTTATGACTCTTGGTTTGGGAGGCATTTATAATGTCTTATGATATAACTTTATATATATATAAAGCAATGTAATAAAAACCCCAGTGCTTAGCAACCTGCCTTCAAGTTACAGATCAAGGAAGTCAAAGACACTATCAAAATAATATAAGATATTACATTGCCTCATCTCAGAACCTATTGCTAAAGACAGCATAAAATATAGACATAGAAGCTGAAAATAATGACTAGAACTGACCTAAAAACATTATCCCTGAGGATTAGCCCTCATACAATCATAATGTTTGAGGTTATGTAAGGTTACAAGTGGGGAAAAAATTAACCTCTAGTCTTACCCAGCTATAATGTCTAAAACGCACATCTTTCAGCATGGCAAGATAGCATTGTGAGTGGCATCGTGACACATGGATTCAGCAAATTGGATTCAAAGTAACTTAATAGAAGAAAATTTGTGGCCAGTTCTATAAATGGTGTCACCTACTTGTGGCTGCAGGGGTTATGGACCCTCAAAGAAAACTGCTGCCAATATCCTAAACCAGTATGTTTTTTTAATGCATTCTGACAACCCATCCTTATACCCACAATAAAGTATTGCTCTTATACCTATCTTAGTTACTTTTCTATTGCTCAGAAGAGCCATAATGATCAAGAAATCTTAAAGAAGAAAGAGTTCATTCAGAGCTTACAGATACAGAGAGCTAAGATTCCATAAGCATTACAGAAGCAGACAGAAATGATGGCAAAGCCATACCTGTGAGTTTACATCTTGATCTTCAAACACAAAACAAAGTGAGAAAAAGTGAACTGGGAATAACACAGGCTTTTTGAAACCAAAAAGTTAATCCCCAGAGACACACCTCTTCCAACAAGCCACACCTCCTAATCTTTCCTAAACTGTTCCAACAAGTTTTCATAAAGAGTCCCAGGAGAAGAATTATAGATTTCCACGGGACTGTTTTGGCCAACAACTCAATTAAATGTAACTGAGTCCTGTTACTTTAAGTTTTTTTTTTTTTTTTTTTTTTTTTTTGATAACAAATGATGGCAAATTGAGGACCCCATCTACTTCATTATTTAGAGACATTATTAGGATTGCCTTCATATACTTTAGGAAGTTTCTACTGTAATAGGTTTTAATATTGTTCCTTAGGTGCTCCTCAATTCTAGGTCCCCTCATTCCCTTTCTCAACCTCATCTCTCCACTTTCTCTCCTGTTTTGCCATTCCAGTCCTCCTATAAAATCTATTTCCATCTACCAGGGAAATATATACATATTTCCTCTAGTCTCCTCCTTTATACCTAACTCTATGGGTCTGTAGAGTACAATTTTGTTATTATTTATATAATGGCTATGTCCACTTGTAAAAGAACACATATCATACTTATCTTTTTGGCTCAGAATTACCTCATTCAAGCATATTTTTTTTTTAGTTCTATTCATTTGCCTGCAAATTTCCTGATGTGAGTTTTTTAAACAGATGAGTAATATTTCATTGCATAAATTTACCACATTTTCTTTATCCATTCTTTCCTGAAGAGACATTTATGTTATTTTCAATTTCTGTCTATTATGAATAGAGCAGCAATGAATGTAGTTGAGCAAATGTCTCTATAGTAGGATGAAATGTCCTTTGTATAATTTGCCCAAGAGTGGTATAGCTGGATTTTGAGGCTGTCTCTTATATCTTTTCTAACTTTTGGGACCCCTTTCTTTATAATGAGTTTGCTTTGTCCATCCTTAGTATAAGGGTAGGTACTTAAGTCTTGCTGTAGCTTGCTTGACATGTAGTGTATGAGCTGATATCAACAGGAGGCCTGTCCTTTTCTGAGACAAACAGAGGAAGAATGGATGAGGGTGAGGATGCAGAGAAGAGGTGGAAGGGAGGGGCTAGGAGGAGAATAAGGAGCATGGATTATGGTTGAGATATATAAAAAAAATTCTCTGTTTAGATATGTATCACTTTTCTAAATTGGGTTATTTGCTTTCTTTTCAAAATTCTTCCTTCCCTCCTTCCTTCCTTCCTTCCTTCCTTCCTTCCTTCCTTCCTTCCTTCCTTCCTTCTCTCTCTCTCTCTCTCTCTCTCTCTCTCTCTCTCTCTCTCTCTCTCTCTCTCTCTCTCTCTCCCTCTCGCTCCAACCCAATCCCTGCCCTCTTTCTTGATTTCCCCATCAGAGTCCCTCTTCATCCTCCATCCCCTTCTCCTTTGAAATAGTGACCCCCACCCACTTCCCCATGACCCTGGAATATCAAGTCTCTGCAGGGTTAGGAATATCTTCTCCCACTGAAACCAGATAAAGCAGCCCTGTTGGGACACAAACTATGGCCACCCACCTTGACTCCCGGAAGCTCCCCCATGCCAAGCCTCAGATACTTCTAGAGATTCCCACCACTTCCCAGCCCCAACCCCATTAACTGAAGATTTCTACTCATTCTCCTGGCCCTCTGGCCCTCTCTCCTATCCCTCCCCACACCTGATCATGATCCCTGCCATTTCCCTCCCCATCCTCTCTCCCATTCAGTGACCTCCCTCATTCTGCATCCTGTGTTTTATTCCCCCTTCTAAGTGAGAGTCAGAATCCTTACTTGGGCCTTACTTCTTGATTAGCTTATTTGGGTCTATGGGTGTTTTATGGGTATTCTCTACTTTATGACTAAAATGCACTTATCAGTGAGTACATACTATGCATGTCTTTTTGGGTTTGGCTTGTAATAGAAAATATCTCTCACGAGTTATTTTCTAGTTCCATGCATTTGCCAGAAAAATTCATAATGACCTTGTTTTTAATAGTTGAATAGGATTCCATTATGTAACTAAGCAACATTTTCTGAATCCATTCTATGGTTAGGCGACATCTAGGTTGTTTCCAGTTTCTGGTTATTATGGATAAAACTACTATGGATATAGTGGAGCATGTGTCCCTGTGGTATGGTGGAGCATCTTTTGGATATATATCCAGAAGCAGTGTAGCTGGGTGTTCAGGTAGGAGTAGTTCCAATTTTCTGAAAAACCACTACATGTTTTTATTGTTTGTACAAGATGGCACTCCCACCAGCAGTTGAAGAATGTTTCTCTTTCTCCACATCCTTGCCAGCTTCTGGTATCCTTTAAGAATTTTAGCCATTCTACTTGGTTTAAGGTGGAATCTCAGAGCTGTTTTGATTTGACTCAGTGTCCTTCATGACTAAGGACTCTGCCATTTGAGATTCCTCTCTTGAGACTTCTCCACTCAGCTCTGTTGTCCAATTATTTTTTTAAAGTATTATTTGGTTTGTTGGAGTTTAACTTCTTGAGTTCTTTATATATGTTGGATATTAGCCTTCTCTCAGATATATTGTTAGTGAAGATAATTTCCCAGTATTTAGGCTGCTGTTTTGTCCTATTGACAGTGTCCTTTGCTTACAGAACTATTTGTTTTGTGATAACCTATTTATCAATTGTTGACATTAGAGCCTGGTGTTCTGTTCAAGAAACTGTTTCCTTTATCAATGCATTCAAGGCTATTTTCACTTTCTCTTCTATTAGATTTGGTGTATCTGGTTAAATGTTTAGGTCTTTGATCCACTTGGACTTTAGCTTTGTGCAGAGTGACAAATATGGTTCTATTTACATTCTTCAACATACAGACATCTAGTTAGACCAGGAACACTGGTTGAAGATGCTTTCTTTTTTCCATCGTATTGTTTAGGATTCTTCGTTAAAAATCAAGTGCCTATAGGTGTGTGGGTTAATATCTCGGTATTTAACACAACTGCATTATTCATTTTGTCTGTTTCTATACCAGTATTTTTAACTATTGCTCTGTAGTACAGTTTGAGATTCGGGATGGTGATTTTTCAAGGAGTTCTTTTATTTTTCAGGATTGTTTTACCTATCCTGGGTTTTTGTTGTTGTTTTTCCATATGAAGTTTAGAATTTCTCTTTCAAGGCCTGTAAAAAATTGTGTTGGAATTTTGATAGGAACTTCATTGAATCTATAAACTTTTTTTTGGTAAGATAATTGCACTGTTAATACTGCCAATCCATGAGCATAGGAGATCTTCCCATCTTCTTTAATTTCTTCTTTAATTTCTTTGTTAGACTTACACCAAGATATTTCCTATTATCTGTGGATATTGTGAAGGGTCTTGTTCCCTATATTTTTCTCAGCCAGTTTATTATGTGTATTAAGGAAGGCTACTGATTGCTTTGTGCTAATTTTGTATCCAGCCACTTTTCTAAATTTGTTGGTCAGCTGGAGGAGTTCTCCAGTAGAACTTGGAGGGTCATTTATGTAGTCTATCATATCATCTGAAAAAGGTGATATTTTAACTTCCTTCTTTCCAATACGTACCTCCTTGATTTCTTCAATTGTCTTATTGCTCTAGATAAAACTTCATGTGTTATAAAGATAGGAGGAAAGTGAACAGCCTTGTCCCTGATATTAGGGACCTAATTGCTTTTATTTTCTCTCCATTTAATTTGATGTTGGCAATTGACTTGCTGCATGGTCGATTACAATGATGGGCTTCGTGTATTTGACCATGCCTGCATCATTGGAATGAATCCTACTTGACCATGATGACTGCTGATTTGATGTGTTCTTGGATGTGGTTTACATGAATTTTTTTCTTTGATGTTCATTAGGGAAATTGGCCCAAAATTCTCTTTCTTTGTTGATTCTTTGTGTGTTTTAGTTACCAGGGTGACTAGTCTCATAGAATGAATTTGGTAGAGGTCCTTCTGTTTCTATTTTGTCAGATTGTTTGAGGAGTATTGGTATTAGCTATTCTTTAAAAGTCTAATAGAATTTTGCAACCAAGCCATCTAGCTCTGCACTGTTTTTGATTGGGAGATTTTAATGAATGCTTCTACTTCCTTGAGGGTTATAAGGATGTGAAAATAGTTTGCGTGATTTTGATTTAACTTTGATAAGTGATATTTGTCTAGAAAATCATACACTTCGTTTAGATTTTCATTTTCTAGAATACAGGCTCTTGAGTTAAGAGTTACTAAATCTTTTTAATTTTCTCAGTTTCTTATTATTAGGTCTCCCTTTTCATTTCTGATTTTGTTTATTTGGGTACTGGATCTATATCCTTTAGTTTGGATAAAGATTTGTCTGTCTTGTTGATTTTTCTCAAAGAACCAGCTCTTTGTTTTGTTGGGGTTTTTTTTTGTATTATTATTATTTTTTTTTGTTTCTAATTTTAATTTCAGTGCCGAGTTTGACAAATTCCGGCTGTCTATTTATCCTGGACGTGTTTGCTTTTTTTGTTCTAGAGCTTTCAGTTGTACTGCTAAGTTGCTAGTATGAGATCTCTCTAATTTTTTTATGAAAGCACTCAGTTCAGTGATCTTTCCTCTTAGCACTGTTTTCATTGTGTAGATAAGTTTGTGTATATTCTGCCTCCATTTTCACTGAATTCTAAAAAGTCTTTAATATCTTCATTTCTCCTGTGACAAAGTGATCATTGAGTATAGAGCTGTTCAATTTTCATGAGTATGTGGGCTTTCTGTTGTTCTTAAAGTCCAGCCTTAATCTATGATAAGATTAGATAAGATGCAAGGGGTTATTTTAATTTTCTAGTATCAGTTGAGGCTTCTTTGTGCCTGACATGATCAGTTTTGAAGAAGGTTCCATGAAGTGTTGAGAAGAAGGCATATTCTTTTTTTTTTTTTGTAAAAAAGATTCTGTAGATACCTGTTAGGTCCATTTGTTATATAACATATGTTAGTTTCATTGTTTCTGTGTTTAGTTTCTGATTCAATGACCTGTCCATTGTTGAGAGTGGGGTGTCAAAGTTCCCTGCTATTATGATGTGGGGTTCAATGAGATATTTGAACTTTAGTAATGTTTGTTTTACAAATGTGGTTGCCTTTGCTTTGGGAACATAGATATTCAGAATTCAGATGTCATCTTAAGTTTTTCCTTTGATGAATATTAAGTATACTTTCCCATCTCTTTTGATTTCTTTCAGTTGAAAACCTATTTCATTAGTATTAGAATGGCTACTAAAGATTGTTTCTTGAATTGTTTGCTTGACAACATTTTCTAGTCCCTTATTCTGAGGTGGTGTGCATCAGAATGGTGGATCTTGTTTGTATAACCAGTCTGTTAGCCTGTGCTTTTTTATTGGTGAATCGAGTTCATTGATGTTGAGAGATATTAATGACCAATCATCGTTCCTGTTATTTTGTTGTTGGTGGTTCTGTTTGTGTGTGATTCTTTTCTTTTGGTTTTGCTGTGAGATGCTTGATTCCTTGTATTTTCTTGGATATAGTTACCCTCCTTTTGTTGCAGTTTTCCTTTGAGTATCCTCTATTGGACTGGATTAGTAATAAGTATTGTTTAAAGTTGGTTTTGTCGTGATATATCTTGGTTTTTCCATTTATAGTGATTGTAAGTTTTGCCAGGTATATTATCAAGGTCTGATATCTCTTAAGGCCATGTGCAAAGTGTTGTTTCCCTGATTTTTCTCTTAGTCTGTTTGTCAATAGAAGGGCTAATCATATTTGAGAACTCAGCATACGTTGCTGAAAATGTTTCTTAGCCATAGAACTTTTCTGGTAAAATTTTTGAGTCACCTATGCATAGTATTAGGTCATCTGCAAATAATTATACTCTAACTTCTTAATTTCTGATTTGTATTCCCTTAATCACTTTCAATGATTGTTCTAGATAAAACTTCAGTCACAGTATTGAATCTATAAGGAGTTGGAAACTTTGTCCTCTTCCTGATTTTAATAGGAGTAGTTTCAGTCTCTTCCCATTTAATGTCTTCCTTCACCTTCCTCATACCTGTGGGCATACAACTGTACAGACACATGTAGACAAAGCACCTTCTCTTCTGAATAGATCCCTGAGCTTTGAAGGGAGAAGTTTAATAGAGACATCCCATTGTGGTCTAGATGTTCTCTCACTCAGTGTCAAGGGTGGTTCTCTATAGTCTCATCTACTGCAAGAAGAGGCTTCATTAATAGGAGTTAAGCAATGCACTGATATATGGGCTTAGCATTTTCACTGTTAGGAGCCACCTTATCACTATGTAAATAAATTTAAATCTTAAGAAGAGCCCCATCTCTTATTAAGAGTGGCAGGTTCCCTGCACAGCACTTCACATTTGCCAGCACAGTGTAAGCTTTAAACTGTGCTTCTCACTTTCCATTTTCTCACTTGTCTCCTCAGTTCCTTATTTTTTTGTCTTATGTACTGATTCTATATAGTGTTCTTTCTCTTGGTTTTTATGTCCTGAATATCATGGGGAAAGTAAGGAAGTGCTAGACGTCCACAAAATTGTTTACCTACCTGTCTAAAACGTAAATACATACCAGGTAGACAATTTTAGGAAAGCAAGACACCAAAAATCTTGGAATTGTTTCCTTTATAACATAATATATTCAACATTTTATTATAAAATACACTGTGTATTGTTAATCCTACCCGTGTAGAGGATAATGTTAAGTGCATTAGTAAGGATAAGCTGGAATTTTGAGCAAGTTAGATAGTTTAAATTCATGCTTAATATATGATATATTTGTCTGATGATGAGTTTATCAATATATAATCCCTTTTGTATATATCTTAGGTTTGCATTTGTATGTATGTATGCATGTAATTTTGTATGTATATATGTATGTATGTATGTATGTATGTATGTATATATCTATATACATACTAAAATTGGTATGCATTCATGATGTGAGAGTCAAAGACAACCTGAGATCTCAGTCCTTAGGCACAGGCATTTAAGTGTGTAAGTTAGGTTAGCTTAGTTTTCAGGTACCTACTTGTCTCTTCCTCCCATCACTGTGATTATAAGCTTGAAGCATGAAATCCAGCTTTTTATGTGGTTCTAAAGAACCAAGTGTTTTACTAATTGACGTATCTCCTTAGCACATGGCCCACCTATAAGTCAAGAAACATCTTTATATGTGAAATATTTATAATGTATATCTGCTTGTCTACTATCAAACCTGAACTACTTTGAGGAAGCCATTATTACTGTGCCAAGTGTACACTAAGGAACCCTAGGTGTTGGAACAGGTGTGGTGTTGGAACAGGTGGCTTGGAAAATATCAGTCTCATAGTCTTTGAATTTATTTGTAATGTGAGAAAGTTGGAGTTAATCAATACTTAAGTTTCCTTATAACTAGTTTGCTGTTTGGAACTTGCCAAACCTTCCAGTTATTCGGAAAGAGATTAAGATTTACATTACTCTTCGTTTTCCTCCTAGCTTGTTTAAATCCTGGTTTGTATTGTAGACAGGAGTTGGAATCACATTAAGGCATTGAAAGCAAAAAGAAATCCAAGGACAGCCATGTAATTCCCACCTGTGATGTATGACCCACAGGTTCACTAATTACACAACTTGTTCATGTTCCAGCAGTATATGAGGTAAAGTAAAAATCCTGTAGGCTTTACAACTACAACCTAGTTCACTTCCTGCTCTGTGGGTGTAATGGTTAAAATTTTGTTGTTGTTAATTAGTTAGTTAGTTAGTTAGATAAGTTTGTACATACACTTAATAGCATTTGATCAAATCTACCTCCTTTTCAACTTCTATCCATCTCAACGTATTTTCCTTTCAACCTTAAGAACTCTTTTTAGAAATCTTGAGCTCATTTATTCCTTTTAGTATGTGCGATGAAATAAGTCTGTATGCCTGAATAAAACTGACTCCATCTATCCTAGCAGCCATAATTCTTGTAATTCTCCACATAGGTTGGTGGTGTTGAACCCTGGTTTCCAGTTCAAACCAGGATTTTTGATGGCTTTAATCTTATGCGTGTAATCGTAGATGCTGTGAGCCATTAGTAGAACATCCCTATTGTGGCCAGAAAGTACTCTTTGCAGCAGTCATCCAAGCCTCTGGTTTTTATCAGTCTTCCACATTCTCTTCCATGATAATCCTTGAGCTTTCTTGGGAGGGGGTAATTTGTTGGATGTGTTGGACCTGCTGCTGGTGTGTGTATGTGTGTGTGTGTGTGTGTGTGTGTGTGTGTGTGTGTGTGTGTGTGTGCATTGTTTTGTGGGTATAAAGTGCCTAACTGGGTAGTTTAATATTATGTGAATTTCATAGGAAATTGCAGTGAGGTTTCACCTATAGTCAATGACCTGACAAGATTCAGGTACTTGAGCTAGTAGATAATACCTTGCATGACTTTTCTCACATTGAGTAGATCCTAAGTCCAATCTGAAAATGGATTTGAACATTTTTATGATAATGGTGAAAAATAAGAGAGAGAGGCTTGGTTCCTCCCATAACATTCTTACTTCTTTTGTGCCTGTTGGGACAGGTCTCATAGTCTTATCTTAAAGCTCTGGAAATAGTTTGAATGACAGTGTGTAAGGGTTTGTTGTGTATTATCTTTGTTAGGTTGATATATGCCTTCTATTATTATTGTTATTATTATTGTATTTTACATTGTTTATTTATTTTTTATTAGATATACATTTCAAATGTTATCACCTTTCCTGGTTTCCCCTCCATAAACCCCCTATCCAATGCCCCTCGCCATTCTCCTGTTTTTATGAGGGTGCCTCCCCCAACCAACAAACCCTTCCCTGTCTCCCTGCACTGACATCCCCTACACTGAAGCACTGGCCTTGGCAGGACCAAGGGCTTCTCTTCCCAATTATGCCCTACAAGTCCAGGTTCTGTTACATATGCAGCTGGAGCCATGGGTCTGTCCATGTGTACTCCTTGGATAGTGGTTTAGTCCCTGGGAGCTCTGGTTGGTTGGTATTGTTATTCTTATGGAGTTGCAAACCCCTTCAACTCCTTCTATCCTTTCTCTAACTCCTCCACTGGGGACCCTGTTCTCAGTTCAATGGTTGGCTGTGAACATTTGCCTCTGTATTTGTCATGATCTGCCAGAACCTCTCAGGAGACAGCTATATCAGGCTCCTGTCAGCATGTACTTCATAGTATCAGCAATATTGTGTAGATTTGGAAGATGCATAATGGGCCAGATCCCCAGTGAGGGCTGTCTCTGGATGGCCTTTCCTTCAGTCTCTGCTTCAAACTTTGTCTCCGTATTTCTTTCTGTGAATATTTTCTCTCTTCTAAGAACTGAAGCTTCCACGTTTTAGTTTTCCTTCTTGTTGAGCTTCATGTGGTATATGAATTGTATCATGGGTAATCCAAGCTTTTGGGATAATATCCACTTATCAGTGAGTGCAAACCATGTGTGGGTTTGTGTGTGTGTGTGTGTGAGAGAGAGAGGGGGGTGGAGAGAGAGAGAGAGAGAGAGAGAGAGAGAGAGAGAGAGAAAGAGAGAGAGAGAGAGAGAGAGAGAGAGAGAGAAAGAGATTGGGTTACCACACTCAAGATGAAATTTTCTAGTTCCATCCATTTGCCTAAGAATTTCATGAAGACAATATCTTTAATAGCTGAGTAGTGCTCTAGTGTGTAAATGTACCACATTTCCTCTATTCAGTCCTCTGTTTTTAGCCCTCTAGCAGATGTTGGAATGGCAAAGGTAGTTTCCCATTCTGTTGGTTGCCATTTCATCCTAATGACAGCGTCCTTTGCCTTATAGAAGAATTTTAATGTTTTGAGGTTCCATTATTTGATTCTTGATCTTAGAACATAAGCAAGCCATTTGTATTCTATTCAGGAAATTTTCCCCAGGGCCAATGTGTTTGAGGTTTTTCCCTATTTTCTCTTCTATTAGTTTGAGTGTATCTTTTTTTATGTGGAGGTCCTTGATCAACTTGAAATTGATCTTTGTACAGGGCAATAGGAATGGATGGATTTGGATTTGCATTATTCTACATGCTGACTGCCAGTTGGACCAGCACCATTCATTGAAAATGCTATCATTTGTCAACTGTATGGTTTTAGATCCTTTGTCAAAGATCAAGTGACCATAGATTCATTTATGGCTCTTTAATTCTATTCCACTGATCTACCTTCTAGTTTCTGTATCAGTACCATACAGTATTTATCACAATTGTTCTGTAATACAGATTGAGGTCAAGGATGGTGCTTCCCCCAGAAGTTCTTTTATTGGTGAGAATATCTTCTTCAATTTTCTTCTTCAGAGACTTTAAGTTATTGTCCTATAGATATTTGCTTCCTTGGTTAGAGTCACACCAAGTTCTTTTATATTATCTGTGACTATTGTGAAGGGTGTCATTTCCCTAATTTCTTTTTCAGCCTGTATATCTTTAGAAGAGTGAAAGGCTGGTATTTTGTTTGAGTTAATTTTATATCAAGCCACTTTGCTGAAGTTGTTTATCAGCTCTAAGAATTTTCTGGTGGAATTTTTGGGGTCACTTAAGTATACTACAAATACTGCAAATAGTGATATTTTGACTTCTTCCTTTCCAATTTGTATCTTTTTTAATTCTGTTTGTTATAGAATTGCATTTGCCATGACTTTCAGTACTGTATTGAATAGGTACGTAGAGTGGGCAGCCTTGTCGAGTCCCTGATTTTAGTGGGATTGCTTCAAGTTTACTTTCATTTTGTTTGATGTTGGCTACTGGTTTGCTGTATATTGCTTTTTACTATGTTTAGGTATGGACCTTGAATTCCTTATCTTTCTAACTTTTAACATGAAGTGGTGTTGAGTTTTGTCAAATGCCTTTTCAGCATCTAATGAAATGTTCATGTTTTTTTTTTTTTTTTCATTTAGTTTGTTTATATAGTAGATTACTTTGATGGATTTCCATATATTGAACCATCCCTGCACCCCTGGGATGAAGCTTACTTGATCATGTTGGATGATCATTTGATGTGTTTCTGTATTTGACTTGTGAGAATTTTTATTGAGTATTTTTGCATTGATACTCATAAGTGAAATTGATCTAAAGTTTTCTTCTTTGTTGTATCTTTGTGTGGTTTAGATATAAACATAATTGTGGCTTCATAGAAGGAATCAGGTAGTGTTTCCTCTGCTTCTATTTTGTGGAACAGTTTGGAGAGGATTGGTATTAGGTCTTTTATGAAGGTCTAATAGAATTCAGCACTAAGCCCATCTGGTCTTGGGCTTTTTTGGGGTGATCAGGGAGACTTTTGATGACTTCTTCTATTTTATTAGGGGTTATGGGACTGTTTAGATGGTTTATCTGATCCTGGTTTAACTTTGGTACCTGGTATCTGTCTAGAAAATTGTTTGTTTCATCTAGATTTTTCAGGTTTTGTTGAGTATAGGTTTTTGTAGTAGGATCTGATGATTTCTTAAATTTCCTCTTTATGTTGTTGTGTCTCCCTTTTCATTTCTGCTTTTGCTAATTTGGATATTTTTTCTGTGCCCTCTGGCTGGGATTTATCTATCTTGTTGATTTTCCCAAAAACCAACTCCTGGTTTTGTTGATTCTTTGTATAGTTCTTTTTGTCTCTACTGGGTTGATTTCACTCTGAGTTTGATTATTTTTTGCCATAGACTCCTCTTGGATATATTTACTTCCTTTTATTCTAGAGATTTTAGGTGTGTTGTCAAACTGCAAGTGTATGCTCTCTTTCCAGGTTCTTTTTGGAGGCACTGAGAACTTTGAGTTTTCCTCCTAGAACTGTTTTCATTGTGTCCTTATAAGTTTGGGTATGTTGTGCCTTCATTTTCATTAAATTCTAAAATTTTTAAAATTTCTTTCTTTATTTCTATCTTGACCAAATTATCATTGATTAGAGCACTGTTCAGCTTTCATGTGATGTGGGTGTTCTGTCATTATTTTTTTGTTTATTTTTGTTGTTGGTGGTGTTGTTGTTGTTGTTATTGAAGACCAATCATAGTCCATGGTGACTTGATAGAATGCATGGGATTATTTCTACCTCCTAGTATTTGTTGAGGCCTGTTTTTTTTTTTTTTTTTTTTTTTTTACTGATTATATGGTCAGTTTTGGAGAAGGTACCATGGGGTGCTGAGAAAAGGGTATATTATTTTGTTTTATAGTGAAATGTTCTGAAGATATCTCTATTAAATCCATTTGGTTCATAACTTCTGTTAATTTAACTGCATCTCATTTAGTTTCTGTTTCTATGATCTGCCCATTGATGAGAGTGGTGTGTTAAAGTCTCCCACTATTATTGTGTGAGGTACAATGTTTGCTTATAGTTCTAGTAAGTTTTTGTTTTTTGAATGTAGGTACCTTTGCATTTGGAGCATAGATATTCAGAATTGAGGTTTCATCTTGGTAGATTTTTCCTTTGATGAGTATGAAGTGTCCTTCCTTATCTTTTTCGATAACCTTCGGATGAAAGATGATTTTATTCAATATTTTAATGGCTAGTCCAGTTTATTTTGGGGGGACCATTTGCTTGGAAAATTCTTTTCCAGTCTTTTACTCTGAGGTAATGTGTGTCTTTGTCAATGAGGTGTGTCTCCTATATGCAGCAAAATGTTGAGTCCTCTTTACTTATCCAGTCTGTTAGTCTATGTCTTTTTATTAGGGAATTGAGTCCATTGATGCTTAGACATATTAGGGACCAATGGTTGTTGTTTCCTGTTATTTTTGTTGTTAGAGGTGGAATTATGTTTGTATGCCTGTGTTTATTTGGGTCAGTTGAAAGACTATTACTTTCTTGCTTTTTCTAGGGTATAGTTTCCCTCCTTATGTTTGAGTTTTACATCTATTATTCTTTGTAGGGCTGTATTTATGGACGATACTGTATACGTTTTGTTTTGTCATGGAATATCTTGTTTTTTTATCTATGTTAATTGAGAATTTTGCTGGATATAATAGCCTGTAGTGGCAGTTGTGTTCTCTTATGATCTGTAGAACATCTATCCAGGATCTTCTAGCTTTCATATTCTCTGTTGAGAAGTCTGGTCTGATTCTAATAGGTCTGTATTTATATGTTACTTGACTGTTTTTCTTTACTCTTTTTTAATATTTCTTCTTTGTTTTGTGCATTTGGTGTTTTGTCTTTAATGTGTTGGGAGGAATTTATTTTCTGGTCCAATCTATTGGGAGTTCTGTAGGCTTCTTGTATGTTTTGGGGCATATATTTCTTGAGTTTAGGGAAGTTTTTTTCTATAGTTTTGCTGAAGATATTTAGTGGCTCTTTAAGTTGGGAATCTTCACTCTTTTATGTACCTATTATCCCCAGGTTTGATCTTCTCATTGTATCCTGGATTTTTTTGTAAATTTGGGGTTAGGAGCTTTTTGAATCTTGCATTTTCTTTGACTGTTGCGTCAATGTTTTCTATGGTATCTTCTGCCCCTGAGATTCTCTCTTCTCACTCTTGTTTCCTGTTGGTGATGCTTATGTCTATGATTCCTGATTCTCTTCCCTAAGTTTCTATCTCCAGGCTTGTCTTTTTTTATGATTTTGTTTCTATTTACATTTTTAGTTCCTGAATGGTATTCCTCAATTCCTTCACTTGTTTCATTGTGTTTTCCCATAATTCTCTAAGAATGTGTGTGTGTGTGTGTGTGTGTGTGTGTGCGTGTGTGTTTCCTCTTCAAAAGCTTCTACCTGTTTACATGTGTTGTCCTATATTCCTTTCTTTTCTCTTTTCTTAATTAAAATTTTTCATTAGATATTCTCTGTATATACATTTCAAATATTATCCCCTTTACCCCCATCTGCATACCAACTCCCAGTACTTGCTTCCATGAAGGTCCTCAGTGTTTTAACATTCCTATACACTGTAAAACGTGCCTTCACTGGATCAAAGGCCTCTTCTCCCATGGATTCCAGACAATTCTATCCTCGCCTGCATATGCCACTGGAGCCATGGGTCTTTCCATGTGACCTCTTTGGCTGGCGTTTTAGTCCCTGAAAGTTCTGAAGGGTTTGGCTGGTTGGTAGTGTTGTTATTCCCATTCCTGTGAGGTTGCAAAACCTTTTAGCTTCTTCAGTCCTTTCTCTAGCTCTTTCATTGGGGTCTCCATGTTCAGTTCGATGGTTGGCTGAAAGCATGCTCAACTGTATCTGTATGACTCTGACAGAGCCTCTGGGGAGGCATCCATATTTGGTCCCTGTCAGTAAGCACTTCTTGGCATAAGAAATAGTACTTGGGTTCGGTGGCTGCATATGGGGTGGATCCCCAGGTGAGGCTGTCTCTGAACGATCTTTTCTTTAATTCCTGCTCCTCTATTTGTCCTTGTATTTCCTCCTGTGAGGGCTCGAATTACAGGCATACACCATTATGACTTGTTTAGGAGAAATTATTAAACCATTGCAATATTTTAAAGACCCGTAGGCAATAAAATACACACCCTACTTATCTAAATACGTAACATTGTATCACTGTGACTAAGACATATTGTCAAATGGATAAAAGAACCTGTGTTGTGTGTGTACATTCAGTGTGATTAAAAATAATGTAAGATTCTATGATACTGTAATGTGAAAAGGCGCTAAATGTCTTGTCCTTTTTTTCCTTTTCCCATATGGCAAGAGAAAAATCTTTTGAAAGTCACTAAAATCTAGGATAAAAATGATCACCTCCCCAATAACTCTGTAGCATTACCAATTTAGTTACAAGAAACACTTATTCAATATGTCAGAAACAATATTCCAGCTCTCTTGAGAATGTTGCTGACAATCACAGTACAGGAGTGAAGAAGGTGCTTTTTTATAGAAGATTTACCCCAGATGCACACTTCTGCTGCTCTTCTTAGCTCACCTGTGTTCAGATACATACATACAAATTGGCTCAATTCTAAATGTTCAGCTTGAATTATGACAAATGTTTCCCAAAGGTCAAAACTTGAGGTCTGTGCCAAAACCTTGGAAATAATGAGCAAGGTGTCTGTAAGTTATGCCCTTCCTGGAATGCCTTTTAGGCTGTATTACACTCTCTGCTTGTGATAGATCTTTAATTAGATCTCTCTCTCTGTCTCTCTCTCTCTCTCTCTGTCTCCCACCTCTTATTAGTTTAATGTCAGTGTGCTGTATGAGTTAAAAAAATTCATCCATTGCCTCAGTCTTTCTTAGAAAGAAAAAAAATTTCATGGAAGGAAATAAAGAGACAATGGAGGAGGGATTGTAGAAAAATCACCCAGAGACTGCCTCACCTGGGGATATGCCACATATGCTCCCGATAAACCCAAGCACTATTGCTGATGCCAAGTGGTGCTTACTGGCAAGAACCTGATATGGATGCCTCCTAAGAGGCTCTGCCAGAGTCATACTGATACAGAGGAAGATGCTTGCAGCTAACCATCAGAATGAACATGAGGACCCTGATGAAGGAGTTAGAGAAAGGATTGAAGGAGCTGACAGGGTCTGAAACCCCATGGGAAGAACAAAACTATCAGCCAACCAAACCCACCACAGCTCCCAGGGACTAAAACACCATCCAAAGAGTTCACATGGAAATACCATGGCCCCAGGTGCATATGCAGCAGAGGATAACATTTTCTGACATCAAAGAGGCCTTTGCTCCAGTGAAGGCTCATTTTCCCAGTGTAGGGGACCGCCAAAGTGCTGAGGTAAAAGAAGGTGATTGGGAGAGGGAGCACCTTCTTGGAGGTAATGGGAGGGGTAGGGGGAGGGCATTGTGGAAAGGGGATAACATCTGAAACGTAAATGCAGAGAATATCCAATAAAAATATATGCATGCATTCATAGAACAGTGGTTTGAATAGGTTCAGCCCCCCATAAACGCATGTGTTTGGCTGTTGGCCTATGTGGCACTGTTAGGAGGTGTGGCCTTGTTGGAGGAATTATGTCACTGTGAAGGTGGGATTTGAGGACTCTTGTGCTTGAGCTATGCTACGTGTGTCAGACTCTCAGCTCCTTCTCCAGCTGGCCTGTAGGCTCCCATACTTCCCACCATGATGATAATGGACTAAACCCCTGAAACTGTAAGCCAGCTCCTATTAAGTGTTGTCCTTCATGAGTTGCAGTGATCATATCTCTCCAGAAATAAAACTCTAACAAAGATAAGAATAAAAAATTCATCTATTTTGTTTAGCTTTTCCAATTTGTTAGTATAGTGTTTGGAGCATATCTTGGCATTCCTCTGTTTCATTGATACCTTCCTGGTCCCAGCCCTCATTGTGTTAGTGCTTGGCTTTCCTGTGCTTCTCTTGGTTATAGCTGAAGCTTTGACTCCTCAAAGAACTAATTTCTCATCCCACTGTTTCCTTTTATTTCTTTATTTTCATTTTTATTTTACTAATTTCTGCTATTATTTCTCTCAGTCTTCTCTTTTTGCTTGTTTTTGTTCAGGCTTAAGGTTCATGATTAACTTGTTTATTCAGATTATCTTTGATTTCTTTAATCTAGGCACTTACTCTTATACATGTTCCCTGTATGATTGTCTTTGTTTTATCCCACAAATTTTCATAGGTCTTGTTTTCATTTTTGTTTAATTCTAGAGGATTCTAAATGTCCTCTTTCTAGTTCTACTATTATGTATTTGTTATGAAGTAGCTTGCTGTTTAATATTCATGACTGTGTGTTATTTTGTGCTCTTTTCTGCTGGTGGTATCTGCGTTAGTTCACTGTGGTCAGCTAAGATACAAGGAGGTGCTTCAGTTTTCCTAGATTTTTGGGACTTGCTTTGTTTTTCCACATGTCATCTCTTCCTCTGTGTCTGTGATTCTGAATCAGAGTAGTGCAGTCTACCATTATCATTAAAACAGGTTTAAGAGGATGGGATTTAGAGAATATCTTGGATATGTGGAGCTCAGATGGTAGTATTTAACTGGCACAAACTGGATCAAGCTATTAGATAGTATTTCCGGTTTGTTTTCTAGGTCAAAATTATAACATTCCTAGAGAAGTAGTTTATTAATTTTAAGAAGCTGTCTGTAAATTTCATATAGTTAATTTGCTTCCTGAAATTTATCAAGAGAAAATAGGATTGTGGTGGGGTGTTTGTTTGGTTGGTTGGTTTGGTTTTTTGGTGGTGATGCTAGGAATTGAATCCAGGAATTTATATATCCTAGGCCAGTGCTATCTTACTGACATAGACTCCAGACTCCCTACCTTTGGTTTCTGGAGAGAGTTTCACCAAGTAGCCCAGGATGGATTTGAACTCACAGAAATACATTTGCCTCTGTCTTTAGAGTGCTAGGATTAAAGGCATGAGCCATCACACCTGGCACATTTTTAGTCTTTTAAAGATAGGTTTCTTATAACTTTTATATTTCTGGGCAATTGCAAACGGTATATATATATATATATATATATATATATATATATATATATATATATATATATATATATATATACTTACCAAACTGAATCAGACCTGGAACTAAAGTTTGCTGGAAGTTTCTGGGGCAGATAATTCAAAACAGCTGCTTACCTCTAAGTACAATAAGGCAGGGCTGTAAAATGAAGACAGCATTCCCCCAGCTGTGAACTTGGGAGAATAGCAAGCCTTGGGAGGGAGGTCAGCAGGCTTGGAGGGTCACTGCTTGAAGACTTTGTGTTAGAAATAGCAGTGCAGAAATTAAGGTACAAAGATGTGAGCTCAGAAGACAAGAATTTGACCCAGGTAAATTTAAGCAGTGCATTGTGGCTTGGGTCATGATTTGAAGTGAGCAAACTTTCATGAAATAAAAGTTGGCACCTTAATTTCTGATTCCTGTGCTTACATGTGTATAGCTTTGACAACCCAGAGGCCAGCGCAGGTACTTAGCACAGAGAAGATGAACTAATCAGAGATTGTAACTTGGCCTTGGAAGTGAGCTTCATTGGCTTTTATTGATAGGTATCATTATTATTATTATTATTATTATTATCATCATCATCATCATCATCATCATCATCATCATTAACTTTCAAGATTTTTTGGTTATTGGAATTTATCTTTGATGAATTTTTTTCTTTTAGCTTCTCATTGATTCTTTGTGGGTTTCATATCATGCACCAATTCCCACTTATCTTCCCCTTCCCTCATGCCTGTCCTCCACCCTTACAACCTCTCCCATAAAAGAGGAAAAAATTCTTGTTGTGAAAGATGTAGCACGTCACAGTGTGTCTCACCATATACCATTTTGTCCTCACTTCTCTGCTTGCAAATATTCACTGCAATGACTCTTTTGAGGTCTCTGACTTGTGCTACACTGTCAGTACTGAGACCTCACTGGAGCTTCTTTCAAATATCCTACTGTTGCCCTGTGTCATGGAGATCCTATAGTTTTGCATTTATAGGGCCAGCCCCTTCATGCACTATAGCAGTTTATCAATGGGGTAGGTGTTAGCATGGGCCAATTCAAAGCCCTGGGTCTAGACCTGAGAGATATTTGAGCTGGTCTGGGTCCCCTTCTCTCATGACTAATTAATAGGCACCCGCCCCCACCCACACAATCACGCCATGTCTACCCTGCTGCCCAGGTGTGGCGGTGTCCTTGCTCTCAGAAGTGTTGCAGCTGCTGAGGGACATGGCCAGTTCTTCCACTATCATGCTCTGGGGCCAGCTCTCCTGCCCGCCATAGATGGCAATGGATGAAGAAGGGGAGGAAGAATCTTGTCTGTAATGCTGCTGGGGAGATAAGAGGTGGGGTTGGCTCTCATGATCTCACACCTTAGGATTTGTGTCACCTGAAATCCCAGTATCCAGGGCCTGCTCTCTGGGGCGCTTCAGCAGCTGAAGAACTTTTGTTCTCATAGCACTGTCCAGGGCACCACGTGTCCAGCCCACTGTTGGTCAGGGAAAAAGGGAGAAAAGAGGATCTCTGTCATGCTGATGCCACCACACTGTGGATAAGAGGCAAGATTGTTGTGGTCTTTACTCTCCATGCACATTGTAGAAATTTAAATCATAAAGTCTATTTGAAAAAGTAAAAAATGTGATAATTACAGGGTAATGCTTTGGCTTTTGCTATGTCAACTATGTGGTGTTCAAAATCAATTACTAACCTTTTTAACAATTTTCCACTTTTAAACATGTTGCTTTATAGTTCTTGAAGACTAAACTAAGATATATTACTGTGATAACGTTTTTGTCTCCTATATAAACGTAACAATAAAATGTTTAGAACTTGTGATCTACTATGTCTGAACTTCTTTGTCAGAATACAATGAACACATTCTAGCCATGTGGTGCTATTTACGATGAGTAGAGAGACCCAATAGGACCAGCATTCTCAAGTAACCTGGACCCCCAAGCTTGTACATACTACCCCGGACACCCCCACAGCAGAAGACTCTCTGATTTAGCCTCAGTGAGAGAAGATGTGCCTAACTTTTGAGAGACTTGAGGCCCCCTGGAGTAGCACTTGTTATCTTGTGAGCCTTTGTAATAAAACAGAATTTTACATTAGAAAAAATAGGAGAGAGGAGGGTGAGTACTTTCTAGTGTTTGGATGGAATGCTTTGTGTGTATGTGTGTGTTTGTGTGTGTGTGTGTGTGTGTGTGTGTGTGTGTATCAGTTAGAACTATTGAACTATTTGATCTTTGATGCAATTTGGTGCTATTGCTTCTCTGTTTGTTTATATCTAAACAATGAGTCCATTCGAGAAGTCAGAATCCTAAAGTCACCAAATAATAAATAATACATTGAGGTCAATCTGTTACTTTATATTTAGTAGCTTTGTTTTATGGAGTGGGCTGTGTCAAAATTTAGTACATATGTATTAGAACTGCGATGCTTGTTGATGGACTGTCCTCTTGATCCGTTTCATGACGCCTTCTTTATCCCCTCTGAGAAGCTCTGGCTTGAAGTTCATTTTGTCCGTTATTTTCTACTGGGTTCCTGGTTCTATTTCCTTAATATGTGTGATTTCTTGAACATAGTTATAGTTGCTATTTTGAAATCCTTGTCTTCTGTATCATTCTCAAGGAACATTACTATGAAGTACTAATTTTTGTTTGAGCTTCATTGTCTTGTTTTTGGGTCTGTGTTTTGTGATGGGACTTAGCATCTGGGGTTATGTCACTGGCATTGTATTTTGAAATGTATGTCTTCCCCACAGTTTCTGACTAGACATGTGTGTCTCTATGTGCTGCAGTCCAACTGGTCGTGCTTTCGATCAACTGAGTGGTGTCTGAGGCTCAGATTGGGAACCATTCAATGTTGATATTTGATGTGTGCATTGGAGTATCAGGAATTTTTCTAGCTCCTCTAGGGCAAGGTACAACTTCTGACCACAGGGACTGGGGGTGAAACCCAGGTTTGTTATCAGAGTTACCTGAAAGATGCACAAAGCCCTGAGCATATTCTTCAAGTGGGAAGAGATGGAGTCACAAAGAAAATGAGACAGGACTTCCTGTGAGTGATACACAGCTCAGTGTGTGATTTTTCAGGTGTTTTAAGCTCATGGGGGGTGAGTGGTATACTTTCTTACTCAATAATATATATTTGGTAAATATATATATATATATATATATATAATTGTGTAATATAACATAATGTATATATATATATATGTATATAGATATATATCAAAATTCTTACATGTACACACACACACATGCACACACACACACACACACACACACACACATACACACACACACACAGACTAGTGCACATCTCCTCACCTATTTGGTGAGAACCCATTAGAAAAAGTCTTTTGAACATGGAGAAGGTGAGCCAGGGGGCAGGCCCTCAGGAGGTTATTTTGTGGGTTGGTTTAATTTATGGGGTTTATTTGTGTCCTCTCCAGTTCAGCAGGAAGCTTTGTAAATGATGTTCACAGGCACTAAGCTATGATAACTGCACTGACGAGTTAAAGACTTGACTGAACATTTAATGTTGCTTATTAAATAATTATGATGAGGTTTGATGAATGGCTCTGATTCCCTGAACTTCCAACTGAGATTTTCAGCATGAGTTTCATTAAACAGAGGAGGAGGGCGCCTGCTGCAACCCAGCTGCAAATGAGGTTGTGAGACATTTTAACTGGAAATCTTCAAATGTGAATAATTCAACCTATCTTGGTCTATTTTTCTTGGTCCAAATACTAGTATTTCATTTTCATTTGATGATGAAGTGGAGGCAAATCATGCCATATCCATGGGGCTTTCTAGAAGATCATCGCAAGCTACTCCATATGTAATTTATGAAAAATTAATCTATATTCTTTGTGCAAGGAAGAAACCTATTCAACTGAAACATAAAAGTCTTATTCAGTTATGTCAATCATCCCATATGAGTATATTAGGTAACAGATACCCAATGCAGAAGAACTCAGAAATATAGCAGATTATTAACACTACTATTTCAAAGACAAGTTTGTTCACTACACAGGATGTACCTTTGAAATACAGCATATATTGTGAAAGGTACTTACTAGATCATTCAACAATATAATTTCAAATAAGGAAGCCTTAGAAAGGCATGGCTTTCATACTATGTTTTACACACTTTAAACGGCCGTATATCACATTGGTGACAAAACCAGTTCATGTTTGTACTTACAAATCCCATCTGTGGTTTTGTTGTTTTTATAAAGATCATGCTAAGTTTCTCCAGGGTGGGGGTGGGAGGAAGTTGTCTGCCCCATGCAGGGAAGATCAGTAGGATTTGTCACAAGCTACCTTCAGAGAACAAGCAAGATATGGTAGTTACGAGTGTGGCTTCTAAAACTGTACTGGATGGTTTTGTGTGTCAACTTGATGGAAGTTAGAGTCACAGAAGAAAAATGATAGTCACTCAAGGAAAAAAACAAATGTCTCCATAACACACAGTTGCATTTTCCTAATTAGTCATCAATGGGTGTAGACCTTGCCTATTGTGGGTCTTACCATCCCTGGGCTTTTGATCCTGGGTTCTATAAGAAGCAGGCTGAATAATGAAGAAGAAGCACACCACTTAGCAGCAGCTTCCATGTCCTCTGCATCAGAACCTGTCTCCAGATCCCTGCTCTGCTTAAGTTTCTGTCCTGAGATTCCTAATGATGATCTATGATCTGGAAGTATAGGCTACATAAATCCTTTTTCCCCCCAACTTGCTTTTTGGCTGTGATTTTAGCATGTGCCACACCATGGCTCACTTTATTGTTTTACATGTTTTTCAATTCACAATTATGTAAATCATACATAGTAGCTTGATTTTAGCTTTTAGCTTTTGGTCAGTGAGTATATGTTGGGGATTGCTCTTTCCTTCCCCATATCAGAGCCTCCTTTATGCCTGGGTAGTAGTTCCCAGGATTTCTTTTCTACTGTGCCTGTTATTCACATTTTATCTAATCACAGATGAACAGGTATTTGATGAGCGATTCTTGTAGGAACTTCCCTGAGTTCTACTTGGTTGCAGAACTGTTAGTTCATATTTTAGAGAAAAAATAGTGATAGAAAAACACAATGTATGACAGTGTCTATGCACACTCATTGAAAGTTGTGAAATGTGATCAAACTGCCCATGAATTACATAATAAATGTCATAATAGGCCATTCTTCAGCTCATGATAGGTTCAATGGAGAACTTTTGTCCCACCCTCACCACTCTCCTTAATAAGACAAAATTAAATTAAATCATGGGTGCAGTTTTTAGCAAGTATAAAGTATGTGTTTTCTGATCAAAACGCTGACTTTGTTTATACCCATTAGCTAAGATCAAATCAAAAAGCAAACAGAAAGTAAAAACATCCAACCTACAGTGATGTTGCATAAAAGCGGGGAGAAGAAATTGTGTAGTAAGCTTAGGTTATACAGACAGCAACAGTAACATGATTCTTGCCCAGAGCTACCATGTGAGCAGCACCCACACTGACATACAAAAGACCAGGAAGTAGATAAAGCCATAACTTCAACAGGATTTCTTACATTTCAGAAGCATCCTTCAATGGCCTTCCTGGAAAGCTGGACAGTTCAGCCTTTGAAGAAAACCATCAGTCTTGTAAAATATAAACACACTGATTAGTGAAAGCAAGCCAAACTTTATCACTTTCTTCCACATTCCACTTTGACCAGACACCGTATCATATAATATAAAGGTCGAATAAACCAAAACTTCCCTGCCACCTTCTTATCTGAGAGAAAGGAAACATTGGCAGCCACAGTGGAATACGGCTTGAGGAGTAAAAAGCAGCCGAGGAGAAGGAAATCAATTAACTCCAGAACCTGTTGTTCCAAGAATCGTGAGAGTCCAGTTGCTTCAGTAACTATGACATCCAGTAGATAACAATAAAACATTCCACATTTTATTCCTATCTAAGAGTTTCGGGTGAACCCTGCAGTCTTTGGGCAATAGACAGATTTCAGTAGCTTTCCTATTGTGTTCCCCTTTTGCTCGTTTTAAAACACAACCACCAGACAAAGGAAATAGTTGTTCTCATTTCACAGGGTTCTCCTGTACATGAGAGCCTGGTAGATACTGTTTTTAAAGTTTGGGGAGAATGGGAAAGGAGGAGTCCATTTCTTCTTCTGAACTAAAGTATCATGTTTACAGTCATATGGAAGAAAGTCTTTAGAATGAGCAGATAATTGCCTCACATTCATTTTGGCAAAGTGGATGGGAGGCATTACAAATGTATTGACTGCCACCAAGAAACAGCAGCTATAGAACAGGCTAATGTCTTACCCCAGTGAATATTCTCATAGTTGATTACAACAGGTAATTTTCATACTTTGGCTTGAGGTGTTCATATAGTCAAGCATCCCCTTTATTGACTGTATCCTGCGGCCACAATGTAGACTAGTGGGAGTTGAGCTTGGGAATGAAGAGCCTTGAAAGAAGGCATCCCTGAGATCAGAGATTGAGGGAGAAATAAGGCATCTGAGGTCTAACTCAGAAGCAGAACTCTGTATCCCACTCTAACCCAGGTCTCCCATTTGGACTAATCCAACTGCCAGAGTTCCTGAGAGCTGCTTAGACCTAAAGTCCCTTCATTTGCCACAGGCAAGTAGCCATGGTTCAGGAGTGATGATACTTTGAGCCAAAACTTATTTTTCTTGGCATTTACATTTGAAATTAACTTAGTGATAACATTCCCAATTGTAGACATCTCTCTACAAAAGCATCAGTTTTCCCCTTACAAGTGTCTGAACATTTATTCTGCATACACAGGCATACACAGACACAGACACACACACACACACACACACACACACATACATACACACACACATGCATGCTGCAGTATAAATGATGTAAACAGTGTACAAACATATTTATCAGATAATATTAGATGTGTATTATATGTATATAAACATACAAATGAGTAGGTTATACATTTTCCTTCAGAATAATACATCCATCCATTTTACTGAATTTAAAAATAAGGTGTAAACCCATAGTCAGACATTTTAGTATAAACTGTGATTTATTATGATTTATACTATGATAATATTTTGATGCTATTTAATCATTTTGTAATGATATAGTTCCAATTTCCATTTGCTAAAATCATTGAAATCTCTGGAAGACAATCATACTTTTTATAGGATGTAGTTTTTTAAAAAACCTAAATATTTTTACATGAAGAAAATAATAATGTATGATAATATAAAGAAAGATAATCGAGTAGAGAGCCTAAATGGATGATATAAATATGTCATAAATCTTTGAAAAGGGAGAGAGGAGAGAAGACAGTAACCCAGTGTGGGGGTGAGGGGGGAGTAACTATTTCCCTCTCTTCCAGTCCCCCAACCCCCAGCAACATAGAGAAAGTGACTCCTGATCCTTATTATCAGAACATCAAAATACACTGCATCTTCCCAGTTAGGTAACTGAAGTGTAGGAAAGATCCTCAGCTTATGGAAATGAAAGGGTTAAGTAGGCTTTGAAATGAATTTAAACCATGAGACGGAATTGATGCGTCTCCTTCATTGTTCAGAAGCCAATAGAAGCTCCTGATCCAATCCATTCCATTTATTTCTGTCATGCTGAGCTAAAGGATAGATAGAGAGCGTTCTTACTCTAATAAGTGAATAGCCCTGCCTCCCTCATTGCTGCTGCATCTTTGCTGACCTATATTTCTCTCATACGGATGGATCTCCGCTACCAAGTTCGACAGACGCTATAATATCATTATGCAAATGCAGGCTCTGTGCCACTTAGGAATCTCGTGGACCGATCACTTCATTATCAGCCTTATCAGAAGCTACAAGAGAATTGTGTTCCATTCTCAATGAGATGAGAACATAATTTAAATGAAGTAGTTTCCTGTCTGACTATTTGGTGGCTACAGTGGCAGAGGAGGAGGACTGGCCTGGTGGTGATAGACACTGCAGGACAGGCAGAGGGACTGCTGAGCTGGCTTCTGTGCTCTGCCCCCTTCTTTTTCTTTTCTTTTTTTTTCAAATAAGAGCCCATGATATGACACCAGGCATCATTTGTTTGGTCACCTGCTGTCATGTGCCCTTAAAAAGTGTCTGCCTTAGAATAGAAGCAGTTTAGCTATATGCCTGGAGAGGCAGGTTATGTAGAAAAATCTCTCAAGCCTTAGGATCAGAAGACCTGGATTTTGCAGACTGGGATCATGGCGAGATATTGAATATTTTACATTATTCATTTTTTTTAAAAAATCCGTTGACCTATTTAGAGCTCTTATCTATAAAATTGGGGACTCAATGACGCCTGTGTTTAAGGACCCTCTTAACAATAACATTCTTCTCTTACCTAAAATATTAATTTTAGGTTTTTTGTATAAATATAAAAATGGCCATTGATAAAACATGTCTATATTAAATTACACAAATAGCAGTTATCCCAAATTTCTGCTAAAATGGTACATATGAAAGTATAACTTTCATGCTATAGATTATGAAATGTAATGTGTTATGATTACCAACAAATTATGAACTAATCACCTGGATACAGCTTATAACATGTGCTGGGGGCTTGACATAAGTACTCAGCTCCTAGGTTTACATCTAGCCTACAATACACCATCATATGTCATTTTCCTGGAAATGTTTTACTTGCATAAACAATCACCCTGTCAACACCCCATTGGGTTTATTCTATTGTGATGTAAATAACACTGAGGTCAGCCATCAGGACTAGATCTCTCCTATTGGAATATAGTTGTCTCTTTACATTTATCTTCAGCTCTTGGCTATTAGAAGAGGAGAAGAGGACCCCCTCCCCAGAGCTCCCAGGGACCAAACCTCTAAACAAAGAATACACAAGGAGGGACCCCATGGTTCCAGCCACAGATGCAGCAGATGATTGCCTTATGGCAATCTATGGGAGAGAAAACTTTTAGTCCTGTGGAGGCTTGATACCCAAGCACAGGGGAAGGCTAGGGCAGTAAGTTGGGAGTGGGTGGGTGACGGAGCAGCCTCATAGAGGCATGGGGAGGGGCAATGGGGTAGGGGGCTTACAGAGGGGAAATGGGGAATGGCAAAGGGGGACAACACTCGAAATGTAAGCAAAATATCCAACTAAAAGGAAATTTTTTAAAAAAAAGTAAAATACAGAACAACAAGAAGAAGACAGTGACACTATCTTTTGTTTACATGTGTCATAGTCACTAAGCACAATGTGCCTGGCATATAGCACAGATCAAACTAGATAGGATGACAGAATCCTCTGGACAGGTAGTTTGATGACGATTGCCTCATACATCGGGGCTGTGGGAAGTAGACAGTTTCCTGAAAGGGGAAGTTCCAAAAAGATAGTTTCAAGAGGTGCCTGATGGAGGAGAAATTAACTTGTTTTTCTTAGACCAACATTAAGCTTGTTTTTGATTCACAAAGCCCTCTGTTTTTAATTTTTAATTGAAAATATTTAATATAGTATACTTTGGTCATCTCCCCCCAACTTCTCTCAGATCCTTTATTACCAATCCTTCCAACTTTATGGTCATTCTCTCTCTGTTTCTCTCTGGGTATGTATGTTTCTCTTTCTCTCTCTCTCTCTCTCTCTCTCTCTCTCTCTCTCTCTCTCTCTCTCTAATTCACAAGTATATTTCTAGTGTAGCCGTTAGGTCTTTTCACTTTTCATTTTTTATATACTAAACATTGTAGAGCTTTTCAATCTTGTATTTTTCTTGGCTTATAAAATATGATTAAGATGATCTAACAAAATAATATTAAATATTGTGAAAAGAACTTCTTTTGAAATTGCCTCATATGAATACCCAGACCTTGAAAAACAGTTGCTCATTTATTCTGAAATGATACCTTTTTCAATCAGAGTACCACATTTCTGCATTATTCTTTACTCTTAAAACATTGTTAATTCTGTCCCTATAATTAGTTTGTTATGAGACCCAAGAGCATAAAGAATTCAGTTCTATCACAGTGTCTTTATTAACTTTACGGGGTTTTTTTTAAGTGTTGGATTCTCTTTAAGTCAATTTGCATAAACAGGTGAGCATATGACAGGCAGAGACAAGCAAAAGAGATACTGGAATTCAACCCATCAACCACAGAAAATCTGCTAGAAAAACATGACTCATCTAATGGTACTGTGCTTTACTATTTGGAAAATATCTTACTATAAACACACTTCGAATGACCCATTCACTTATCTTATCTAAACATGGTGACACATGAGAATCTGCAAACTTTCTTCCCAATTCCCCTATTCCTTTTTTTTTTTTTTTTTTTTTTTTTTTTTTTTTTTTTGGAAATTTTATATTAGTCTTTAAAAATTACATTTGAAGGGAATGGATTAAAAGAGCTTAATTTTCTTGACTTGTCAATGCATTTTTTGTTACAAATATTTCTAATGCTATTACAATATCCAAAAGGCAGATATGTTTTTATTATTATTTTTCATTGGATATTCTCTGTAGTTATGTTTCAAATGTTATCCCCTTCCCCCCAATCCCATTCCCCCTCACACTCCCCTTGCTTCTATGAAGGTGCTCCCTCTCCCAAATACCCTCTCCACCTCAGTGCCTTGGCATTCCCCTATACTGGTAAAAACAATTCTTCACTGGACCAAAGACCTCTCCTCCCATTGATACCAGACAACTCTATCCTCTGCTACATGCACAACTGGAGCAATAGGTCTCTCCAAGTGTGCTCATTGGTGGGTTAGTCCCTGGGAGTTCAGGAGAGTTTGGTTAGTTGATAATGTTGTTCTTCCCATGGAGTTGCAAACCCTTTCATCTTCAATCATTTCTCTAGTTCTTTAATTGGAGGTCCCCATGTTCAGTCCAATGATTAGCTGCAAGCATCCTCAACTTTATCAGTGTGGCTCTGGAAGAGCTTCTGAGGCATCCATATCAGGCTCCTGATGGTAAGAACTTCTTGGCATCAGCAATAGTGCTTGGGTTTTGTGGCTGCATGTAGAGTGAATCCCTAGGTAAGGCAGTCTCTTAATGATCTTTCCTTCAATCCCTGCTCCACTATTTGTTCCTGTATTTCCTCCAGTGAGTGTTTTGTTCTCCTATTTAAGAAAGACTGAGGCATCCACATTCTGGCCTTCCTGCTTGTTAAGCTTCATAAGACCTGTGAATTGTTTCTATGGTAGTTGGAGATTTGGGGGACTAGAACCACTTATCAAGTATATACCATGTGTGTCCTTTTGTGACTGGGTTACCTCACTCAGGATGATAGCTTCTAGTTGCATCCATTGCCTAGGACCGTCATAAAAATGATTGTTTCTAATAATAGCTGCATAGTACTCTATTGTGTAAACATACCACATTTTCTGTATCCATTCTTCTGTTGAAGGACATCTGGGTTCTTTCCAGCTTCTGGCTATTATTAATAAGGTTGCTATGAACATGGTGGAACATGTGTCCTTGTTATATGTTGGAGTGTATTTTAGGTATAAGACCAAGAAATAGCTTGGTCTTCAGGTAGTACTATGTTCCATTTTCTGAGGAACTTCCATACTGATTTCCAGAGTGGTTGTACTAGCTTGCAATCCCACCAACAATGGAGGAGTTTACCTCTTTCTCCACATCCTCACCAGTATCTGCTGTCACCTGATATTTTTAATAATAGCCATTGAACTGGTGTGAGGTCTAATCTCAAAAGAAAATCAAGAGATACAAATCAGAAAGAAAGAAGTCAAAATACCACTATTTGCAAATGATATGATAGTGTACTTAAGTGATCCCAAAAATTCTACCAGATAACTCTTATAGCTGATAAACAACTTCAGCAAAGTGACTGGATACAAAATTAATTTAAACGAAACAGTAGCCTTCCTTAAGGCTTACTTACTTAAAGGATAAACAGGCTGAGAAAGAAATTAAAGAAAGGACACCCATCACAATAGTCACAAATAATATGAAATACCTTGGTGTGACCCTAACCAAGCAAATAAAAGATCTGTATGACAAGAACTTCAACTCTCTGAAGAAGGAAATTGAAGGGGATCTCAGAAGATAGAAAGATCTCTCATCCTCCTGGGTTGGAAGGCAGGATTATATAGTAAAAATGGCCATCTTCCCAAAAGCAATCTACAGATTCAATGCAATCCCCATCAAAATTCCAACTCAATTTTTCATAGACTTAAGAAGAGCAATTTGCAAATTCATTTGGAATAACAAAAACCCCAATATATTGAAAAATACTCTAAACAATTAAAGAACTTCTGAGGGAATCACCATCCCTAACCTCAAGCTGTATTACAGATCAATAATGTTAAAAGCAGGTAGATCAATAGAACAATTGAATCCACACACTTATGATCACTTGATCTTTGACAAAGAAGATAAAAACATTCAATGGAAAAAGGATAGCCCCTTCAACAAATGGTGGTTCAACTGGCACTTAGCATGTAGAAAATGCAAGCAGATCCATCCTTATCTCCTTGTACAAAGCTCAAATCCAAGTGGATTAAAGATCTCTATATTAAACCAGGTACACTGAAAAGTATTCGAAGAGAAAGTGGAGAAGAGTTTAAAAAACATAAGCACACAGAAAAATTTCCTGAACAGAACACCGATGGCTTATGTTCTAAGATCAATAATCGACAAATGTGAACTCATGAAATTGCAAAGTTTCTGTACGGTTGAGAACAATGTCAAGCAGACAAAACAGCAGCCTACAGATTGGAAAAGATCTTTAACAATCCTATATCTGATAGATGGCTCATATCCAATATATACAAAGAACTCAAAGAAGTTAGACTCCAGAGAATCAAATAATCCTATTAAAAACAGGCTAAACAAAGAATCTCAACTGAGGAATACTGAATGGCTGAGAAGCACCCAAAGAAATGCTCAACATCCCTAGTCATCAGGGAAAAGCAAACAATTCACCCTATTCACAATTCATTTCTTCCTGTGCCTTCTAGATGAATTTTATTTTTAGCTCACCAAATATGTACTAGGAGCCCTCAAAGTGAATGTGTTTTTTTAATTACTGCACAAATATCACTGAATGAAACCAATCCAGTCCTGCATTTGTATGCTAGCATTCTGAAGGAGAAGAGAAAATAATCAAATGAACTGGTAAACTTTACAGAAGACATTTGACCATGACTATTCTGTAGAACATCATACTGGGCAAAACAATTCTGCACTCTTACAGATCTTTGTAAATATCACAGGAAGCATTCTTCAAGCACTACAACATGAGTCAAAAGTGAATTGGAAAACTCTCATATATCTATATTTTCTATTTTTGTACTCCATCTCAGAAATTTGTCTTAAATTATATGTTGTACTGATATAACATTAAGAAGAAATTTTTTAAAGAATAAAATTCCAAGCAGTTCTGGTTTTAGAGAAAAGAAGGAAAGGAGAGAAGAGAGAAGAGAGAAGAGAGAGAGAGAGAGAGAGAGAGAGAGAGAGAGAGAGAGAGAGAGAGAGAGAGAGAGAGAGAGAGAGTTTAGTCCTGGGGATGTACTGTTAGACTGGAATAGCTTTGAAATGACACACAATGTAAAGTTTACAGTTAGTCTTTTATGTTGAAAAACAATTCTATTGAAATTGGAAGTGCCTAGGTCAGATGAGTATTTGCATACTTTGGCTTCAAGCCAAAGAAAAAAGAAATCACTATAGAAACTCTGCCAGAAAGGTTTCAACCATTTCGATTTGTCTCAAACTTTCAGCTGTAGCACTTAAGAGGTCACAGGCTTGTCTCTACTTTTTCTGAATTCTAAGGCAGAAACATTCGTTTACACATAAAATACCTTTGTTCAGTAAGTGAGTGAAAGAGCAAACAGAGAGGTAACATGCAGTTTAATTCCTTCATTTTCAGTTATGTGGATCATAACGTTCAGTGTGGTTACAGTGGCACACATCTGCAATTCTAGAGTTTGTAAGGCCAACTCATGAAGATTTTGTGTTTGAGACTAGTCTTAAATACGATGCAAGGAGTTAGTAATAATTAGATACTAGCTTCAGAAAGCTTTGAATACCCACGAAAAAACTCACAGACCTTATGACACTCAAAAGGAAGGAAGGCCAAAATGTGGAGGCCTCAGTCCTTCCTAGAAAAAGAAAAAAATCTTGTATTCATCATATATTATTATGTAACAAATTTTGTGAGCTACAATAATATTTTATAAAATAAATAAATTTTAAAAATACAAGGCAAAGTCCTGTCTCTATACAACAAAATGACAGTAAAGACAGAGTGCTTGACATTGAAGAACTTACAATCATCATATTTCATCATTTGACAAAACAAAATGAAATAGAGAAATGCTAGAAAATTCCTTTGTAGATTCTCAAATTAATCAGTAATCACAATCTCCCTGCTCTTAGTCTATCATTGTTATTCCAACACCTCCAACTTTGAGATGTCAAAGCTCCTTACCCAGGACTCATCCCATTCCTCTCCAAACAATTGTTACATTCCGAACATGTGCCAAAGCTTCTGTTCAAACTCTAGTGGCATAAGAAGATTAATATACTGTAATTTCCTACCCTGTGGATTTCTACAACTTCATATAACAACAAAAAATTAGTCAATATCACACATATGTGTGCACCTGAGTGTGTGCATGCATGCACACACACACACACACACACACTTCATATAGTAGTAAGCCACATCCCAGCTCAGCAGAAGATCCTCATATCTGTCACTAAATGTATGATAATGCAACTATATTTGATTCTGGATGCCCAACTCTAAAGGATGTTTTTAGGAAGATACAAATTTTTTAATTTGCTCCAAAATGACAAGAAAAGATAAATGTTTTAGTCACTTTTGTAAGTAAAATGCTAAGGCTTAGACTATGTGAACTCCATTCCTATATTTCCATGGAAATAGCAAGCTTATGATCATACCCATAGAGATTTTCATCCTTTGGAGTTTTCTCAATATGAGGCTCATAGAAACAGCTTGTGTTTGTTGAGCATTTCATACTAGGTTTCATCGTTCCAAGGATATAGAGGGCACAGAAGGTGAGATATGCATGTTAGATCCCTACATATCATCTTGGTTACTGTCAATCCAAGAAAATAAGCATAAATATTAATCAAAGCAAGGAAGTAATTGCTCTCTCAATGAATTAAGTCTTACATTGTAATTAAGGCCTTCTCTGCAAGAGGAACATCATGCCTCGTACTGAAAACCTAAGCTAACTACATAGAGCTAATGAAGTCATGTACCTTGAAGGAAAACCTACAACTGCTACTTCACTAAACCAGCATTAATTTCTAATTACATTCTAACTATTTATTCTTAAAACTATAGATGAGTGTAATTCTTACACTTCAAAGGAGAAATGGATGAAGACCATTAAGAAAAATGCAATAAATGAAAATGCAGAGAACAAATGGTTGTGTGGTCCACAACTCCGGCAGAGTCATCTGTGATACGACTCAAGTACCTAAGGCTTCAGGAACATCATGGGAAAGAATGGGTAAATACTTAAATAGTCTGGGACCAGAACTATAATGTGATATTTTTTTCTCCAAGAAGTGTTAAGAAAGTTTCACGCATGGTACGTTAACATGACTATGTAGTGAACTTCTGAAAAAGAGGATAGACACTATTTTGGTTTTATCCTTTGTAGTTGACTGGCATTTTCCACTTACAGCTTTGCTGTTATTTACTCCATCTGCATCAATAGTTTGTTGTAAATCAATGCCTCTCTGGTCACGTCTTTTAGGCTCTAAATGTTTCTTGTACCTCAGTGTACTCATGTTCTTCACAGGTGGGGGTTTATCTGATATAATTCATTGTATAAATTTTATAAGCCTCCAGCAATTTTATGACCTGCTTTCTTTATTCCAAGAATTCCTAGGTTTTCTCTTTTGATAGTATCCCACAGCTCTTGGAGAAAGTCTCAAATTGGAGGGGGGGTTGCCTCTATCAAATTGGGGAAGACTTTGGCCTCTACCAAGCTGGAATGTGGATATGTCTATGCTTCATGTCCTTGATTGCTGATTGATGTCGGAGGACCTAGCCTACTAGGGACAGTACCACCCCAAGCGGATGTTTGGGTTGTGTAAAAAGCTGGTCATGTCAAAAGCTGGCTGAGCATGAGCCTGAGACCAGGTCACTAAGCATCGTTCCTTTCTAGCTACTGCTTCAGTTATTACTTCTCTCATTTGTGAAGGGCAAAATTTTTTTTAAAAAAAGAAAACCTAGAAGAAATAAAGTCTTTGACACATGTGGCCTACAAAAATTAAATCAAGAATAATACTAGAAAGCTTAGGCTGGGATATGGGTCCGTGGTGAAATGTTTGCCTAGCAAGCGCCAGGCTCTGGGTTTGATACTGTAAAGTTCCTGGAAGAACCACAAGTTCCATTGAACTTTCTGTGAGGCTGGTTAACAGCTTAGAATTTGAATGATTTTCCAGAGGTTAAAGTGTTGCAGGTCTAGTGCCTAATTACAATTTATCTTGACCAAGCATTAGTCCCTTTGATAGACATTTTTTTTGCCTACTTCCTTCTCTGTCTTCACAAATCTAACAGATCTAACAGGTATAGACTATTGGAACATATTCATTAAATAGACTACTAGCTTCCAGGAGTATCCTCAGTGAATTCTGAAGATTAGAGCAAAAAAAAAAAAAAAAAAAAGTACCTTGATACTTGACTTTTTCTTTGTTCCATCACTGAATAAGTACATTAAACCATTACCATGCTGGAACATGAACTTTGAGTAAACATAAATCAATGTTTCCCAGCCATGGTCACTCCTATTTGCTCTGGAATAAATTATCTTTTATCCCAGATTGAGGCAAAAGTTGTTTTTATTGGGTCAAGAAGACTCAGCATTGTAGAAGTCAATCAAACAAAAAAGATGTAAATAGCTTAAGCAATAACAAGTAATAAAATTGAAGGGATAGTAAGAAAGTGAAAGGCACTCTGCTCTGCTCTGCTCTGCTCCCGCAGGATCAGGTAGAATCACTGCTAAAGTCTAACAACATGTTAAGAGCTAATACCATATCAAGATATTCCACAGAATGAACAGGAAAGTGGCATTGCTAAACTTATTCTTTGAAGTCAATATTACCTGAAAGGCTAAAAACAAAAACAGAACAAAAATCAAAACACTAAAGACCAACATGAGCAATTCTTAATACAATTCTTACAAACATATTTAATAAGACATTACAAAGAGAACCAAGTTGGTTTCATCCAAAAAAAAAAAAAAAAAAAGTATGGTTCATTCACAAAAGCCAGTAATGTAATACAACAAATCAATACACTTATAAGAAGAAATATAACCATTATGCAAAATACTTTGAAAGTCTTCAGTTTCTGAAGCTAATGATGTAAAAAATAAATGAACCATATAATAGTGAAGTGTTTCTCTCTTGGAAAGTTTATATGTATATATATATATATATATATATATATATATATATATATATATAATTATATATGACAAACATATACATTTATATATGTATTAAACAAATAAATAGCCAACATTGTGGTAAAAAAATCAAAACAATCAAAAGAACATGTGTTTCCAAATAAGGACAAATTTACCATTCTCACAATGGAACTTATTATAGTGCTTAACTCTTAGCTGAAACAATAAGACAGCATTTAATTAAGTTCCATTTACAGTCAAGAAAAACATATATCTTGATTATCCTAATGATTTCACCAGAAAACTATAAAATCTGGTAAAGTACTTCAGCGAAGTAACATGATACAAAATCAACACAGAGATCAGTATCCTTTCTATAGTTGAATGACACAAAGTTGTTGAGAAAATAAAATCAAGGCAAAAATATCTCACTCACAATAGCAGGAAAAAAATCTACCTGGAGACCAATCCTGGGCCTTTCCAGTAATAACTTTAGAAAGGAATTGAACAAAGCACAAGATAAAAAAGACTCTCCATATTCAAGAATCAGTAAAGTCAATATTTCTAAAATGTCTTTTAACAAAAGCCATCTAAAGTGTCAATGCAATTGCCAGTAAAATTCCAATGAAGATTTGCACAGAATTACGGAGGAAATCCTACAATCCTCAATAGTAAAAATAACGGCAGGCAGAAAGAGCAGTGAACCCTGGGATCACAGAACCTGAGACTGAACTACACAACCCACTCTTAATAACCTAACTAGCATGGCACTGATGGACAGACAGACAGACACAGACCAGTAGAAATAACAGGGCACTCAGAAATGAGTCCACTCAGCCGCAGCCATCTAATCTCAAACATGTTGACGACAGGTCTTCTTTTGATGATGAAATAACTCCAGAATGAGAATAGAAAAAAATATCTCTATTTAATAGAGATATAAGTCTCTCAGTCTGCACAAGCTACAAGTCGATCCAAGGCCTCAATGAAATACCAGGAAATACCCCAATGCAGGAAGAAAACAGGGAGGGGACAGGCAAAGGCAGAGACAGAGGCAAGAACTTTGGAATACGGATAATAATGGCATGAGAAATGACTACAGAAATGGACAGATGGGTGTGTGTAACCCTCTCCATAGTTAAAAAAAATTAGCAGAATAGAGATAGCTTATGAAAGAGCTTAGAGCAGATGAGATTAACATGTACAGTAAAAACATGATGTAAAATATGACTGCAAAAAGACCGCCCCACAAAAAAAACTAAAATATGTCCGACAAATAAATGCCTAATGGACTGAACAGAGTGTTCTCAAAAATGATTTGGGCAAAGCCTTTTTTTCTTTATAGTCAAGTTTATGAATATGAATAAAATCAAAATAAATACAAATATTACACTTATTTGGAAATAGTATAGTTAGTAGCTCAACACCTTTAGTTATGAGGAAAATGCAGGTTGAAGCTGCCTTGGTATTCTATCACACCCAGGTCAGATGGCTCACATCAAAACAACAAAATAGAAGGAAACAGGACTGCAAATGCGGACAATTGAAGGCAGAGAAAGGCCCTCACTGCCAGTGAGAATGTAAACTGTGGCAGTCAGTGTGGGGGATCTTTAAAAGAATAAAATTAGAGCTACATTACCCCAGTTACACCACACACGTGTGTGTGTGTGTGTGTGTGTGTGTGTGTGTGTGTGTGTGTGTGTGTGTGTGTGTGCAGGTGATGAGGAGATGGGGAAAAGAAAGCAGAAGGAAGAAGTATATACTGGGAGAGAGGGAACCTGCCGAGGGAGGACGATGGGAGGGCAGGAGAGGGGCTGTGGAGGGCAATAAACAAGAATAGTGATAAGACTGCTCCTGGGGGTGCCATGGTGAGACACATTACTTTGTACACTAACCTTAAATAAGTAACAGAATGAATGGATGAGACGCGGAGCTGGCCGGTTTAGGACTAGGGCAGTCTCTGTCCTTGCTACTCTTGCTTCCCTTTTGGTCTCTCCTCTTGCTTTGTCTCCCACCCACCTTCCAGCACGCACAGCTCTTACCATGCATGCCCCTCTCCAGGAGCAGGCCTGCTCGCAGCCGCTGGTCTCTTTAGCACTTGGTACTACCTCATTTTTCTCCAAGGGTGAAAAGGATTTGCTACATGCTTTTGTTTTCCAGAATTACTAAGGTGTCATGCAGTTATCTTGAAAACATTCTAACTGTACAGGCAGATGTGAATGACCACAGCTCTCGAAACCTCCCAGGGCAGCTGCTTTCTCCTAACTACTTATGTAGAGAGGTGACAAGCTGACTGGCCTCTTAATGACAGAATGTGAAGAAAGAAAAACAGGAACGGAGCCCTAGAGGAAAAGAGAAGCAGAGGCTTGCTCATGAGTCCCCTCTACCGCTGAGCCTGAGCCTAGTCCTGTGCTCACTGTTTTGTGGATATTTTTATATCACTGAGCCAACCTCATAGGTGGCAGCTCAAGAGGAGCGGTGACAGGAGCGTCCAGTTCTGATTTTGTTTGTTGTCAAGAGTCCTTTGATCTGTGACTGCTTAGCATAGACTGCATTGCATCTAACACAATTTGAGTTGGAGAGCCCAGCAAGCATCGCTGTTGCTGGGGTGCTGGTAACAGCCTCCTATTGCCTTGACTATCTCCATCTGCCAGGGATCTATGTATCCTGGGCCCCGCAGTTTCTGATAAACATAAAGGGATACAGAGGATCACAAGGCAGACACTGGAATTAGATGCTGTGACTTAATCATTTGATCCATTTCAAATATTTATTGGTCACTTGCTGGGTTGATGTCACCAGATGGAAGAGAGAAAAGACAAAATATTATCTAATAAAATATGTAGGAATTGCAGAACTAGAATGTAGAGGGAGAAATGAAACTCAGTTTTGTGGACCAGGCCTGTAGGCCCACAGGAAGATGACTTACTACACATCTGATTTTTGCCAGTTTTACTGCAAACATCTCCCCTTATACGTATATCCTTGAAACACAAAGAAAACACTCCGAAAATAATAAATCACTTTAATCCACATTTTAGTACAGCTTATCTTTTTTCCAAATAGACAATAAATTATCTGTGTTCCAAGGCTCAAGATTTGAGAATACACACTTGGCCTGCATAGACAATCATGAATTTTGTTTCAATGTGATGAAAAAAAGAAAAATCCCTGTTGCTGTTTCTCACCAGGGTGACGTCAGCAGCTTGCTTTCCTAAAGACCCAGCTAGTGTCATCCTGATGGATACAGATGTATTCTGATTAAAACCAGGAAACAAGATAGAATTGTGGGCTTATAAAGAAAGAGTCAGAGACTGGAAAAATCCAGAGCAATGAGATTCTAACGCAGTGGAGCCTAGAAGATTCAATGAAGAAACCCACTTGTTTCTTTGGAAGAAAAATAAGTCTGGTACCACCATGACTTTGGACTTCAGACCAATGGAATCCTGCGAGAACAGACAGATATATGTGCTAGAACCACCCAGCATATATTATTTTCAGATCTTATTTTCTGGACATTGGTTTGTGGTATTGCTTATTGTATGGCTGTGGATCCTTCCAAGCAACCTTAGGAATTGTCACAACTCCAAACGCAGGGGATGTCCAACTCTCTACCTTATTTCTGTTTGTGTTGTTTGCTTGTCTACTTCCTTGTTTTTGTTTTATTTTTGAAATTTTGTTTACACTGTAGCCCAGGCTGTCCATCAACTACCCATATATCTTAGTTTCCAAAGTGCTGTGATTACAGATGTGATCTATCATACCTTACTCCAAACGTTTTAATCACAGATTTCTGTCACCATGTTACATCTAAGGAAGTCAGAAATGATCAACCTAAAACTATTATGGCAAGTTCCTCTCTCTCTCTCTCTCTCTCTCTCTCTCTCTCTCTCTCTCTCTCTCTCTCTCTCTCTCTCTCATTGACCCCATCTGAAAAGAGTGCATTAAAAGAAGAGACAACTCCATGGCACACAAAAGTGGAATTGATGAAAAAGTGCAGGAAAGTGAACTTTAGCTTCACCATGAGCCCATTAGCTTTAGAGGAATTGGAACTCCACTTTCCACAGGGCAGTGCCACCGAGACTGCACTGAGCCTGTGTGACCCAAGGCTCTCAGGGTTGGGGGACTGGAGGAATACAAGATCCATTCATCCTTTTCTAGACTTGTCCATTTTCTGTCCTCAGTTTACAGGATTTTCTATGCCTTTTACTTCAATGTTCTGCATCTTAGACATTAATGGACTTCAGCTTTACTTCTTAGCTTTCTTTTTCTCTACCAGTTCTACTACTCAGAAAGCTGTAGTCTGCCCCCCCACACGCACATATACACATACACACATACACACAGACATAAACACATGTACACACATGCACACACACACAGGCACACACATGCTCACAGGAACACAGATGCACACAGGAGCACACACCTGGGCTTGTGCTAATTTTTAGGGCTTTCTATGATCTTTCTTTCTTTTTACTTTCCATAATTACTCGTGAATTTCACATCACGCACCCCATTCTCATTCATCTCCCTGTCCATTCATGTCTACCCTCCACCCCTGAAACAAAGAGATAACAACAAAAAACAAACCAAAATAAAACCAAACAACAACAACAAACAAACAAACATCTCCTTGCAGTAGCCAGTGCTTGTTCCACAATGTATCTTCGTATCCAAAACCCTTTGCTTGCAAATGCTCTTTGCAACTTGTTATTGGTCTGTTTCAGGGTCTCTGGCTTCTTCTGCACTATCAGTACTGGATGTTCTGTGGTACTCCTCTGAGATACCTTGCTGCCCTGTGTCATGGAGAACCTGCAGAACCTGCTGTTTTGGAGCAGCCCCCTCACAAACTTGAGCAGTTTTTAAGTGGAGCAAATGCTGGGGTGAGCCAACTCAAAGCCCTGGATCTGGAACTGGGTGGCAGCTGAGTTAGCCTCCCAGCATTCCTGTGCTACCTCCCAGTATTCCCTTGCCACCTCCCAGCATTCCCGTGTCACCTCCCAGCATTCCAGTGCCACCCAGCCTGGCTCTTCAGTTTTGCCCAAGTGAGGGGTGGGGCCAGCTCTCCAGCTCTCACTCTCAGGTCAGCTCAACTGTGCTTCCTCCCTGCGCCACCCCCCCCCCCCGCGTGCCACCAGGGCTAGCTCTACTGTGCTGTCCAGATGAGGTGCAGAACCACTGTCCCTGATGGTGCAGCCAGTGAGGAGCCTAGCCATATCTCTGTGTAGCCCTTGGACATCACCATATTCTGAGGTGGCGACTCAGAGGATGGGATGCCCGCCTAACCTTTTGTGCATGAGCATGTGTGGGGACATCGACACAGATTCCGGCTGCTGCAGGGTCCTAGATGCAGATATGGTCTTCAGTGGAAGCATGGACCAGGATGAAGTCTCACCTTCCCCGTGGTCTCTCAGGCCACTCACATCAGGCTCTTCCTCATTACGGTTTCCAGTTCTGCCCTTCCCCGTAGCGCACATACCATGGTTCTGTTTTTCTTTCTCTCCCATCTCTCCACAACATACTTTCACATCCTAGTGGTGCCCATCGCAGGCAGGCCACATGGCAGGCCTCTCTCTTTCTACTTTGAAGATTTGTTGCGTATTCAGAGTCAGCCTCCCCACACCTGGCCACTCACTGAACCAAAAGATAGAATCCTACCAATAACTAATGCACTTTCGAAAGAAGCAAAAGTGAGCAGTGCGCCGCCCCTCCCCCCCAAAGCTAACGGCTCCAAAGACAAAGTGGGAGAAGAGACGTAAGAACAGCCTAAAGCGAAAGATTAAGATGTAATATTAATAGTTCAATAATTTAAATTTACCAATTTTTGTCAACTACAGTCTCTTGAGGTCAGCTCTGTAGGAAAAATTTAGAGAATGAACCGAACTGTGAAGAGGAGGGAATAAAATTTAGAGATTATCTTTTTATATTTTCATCCTCTTAAACTATGCTAACTCTATCAGTGTGTATTCATTTTAACTTTTATTGAAAACATGGTGTTAAGAGCGGATTACTGAGTAAGGAGATTATGTAACTGCTGCTCCCGGTTTCAAATCTTTGGATATTTTCAAAAACCAAATATTTAAATTCCAGGGTTTTCTGTGATCAGTTAGACTCGGTGGAGACCGGGGTCAAGGGCAAGTGGCTTGGATCAGGAGAGTCAAACAGAGAAGGAGAAGCGGCCTGTAACGTGTCTATTAGCACAGAGAGACATAGAGCCATTCTCATCCCAGTGTCACCTCAAGGTGACTGACCACTGGTCCAGGGTGGTTGACAGGAAGCATCAGAGGCATCGATTCTCTGGCCCTTGGCCCTTTGCGAGACCCTGAGAGCCATAATGCGGTTTCACATTTAGGGTAGTGGCACCTGGACATTCACATTGTGTGGGATGGGTTCAGGGGACACTTGTCTGTCTACTTCTGCTGCCACTCTCAGATTTGGAGAACTGTCCTACATTGGCTCTGTATCTCCAGATGGGGCTTTGTAAAAAGTGTAAGAGCTACACTTGAAATGGATGGAGATACAGTGAGTCAGATACAATGGGCACCACTGATTTTGGGCTTGCCCACACAGATGTTATCCTTCTTAAACCACCTCCAATTTGTATTTAGAACAACCCCCTAAAACATAGTTCAATGTATATGTGTCAGCATGGTTGTATAGACTGCAAATCACTTGAGCAAAGATCAGAAAAATTCTCTGAAAAAGGCAGGATAATGGATGTTTTAGGTTTTGTGTATTAGGAGGGGAAAGCAAGAATATCATGTAGGCAGCACATGAGAAGAAAGAAAACAAATTTCTACCATTTATTCAAAATAGTCAAGAGAATAAACATTCCAAACAGAAAAAATTTAGACAATCTTTTATATTAAAAGTCTAATAATGAGAATTTAAGTCAAGGTGACACTTTACTTAGGTAGGTTTTAAATTAACACCCTATGATCAAAATCAATTATCAGTGTTCATGTTAACATGATCTGTAATGAATCTATGTGGATTTCAGCTTTGAAATGTTTTTTACAGTAATAAGTACTGTCAAACACATTTGTTAATCCAAGATCTTATTCCATTCATTAAGAATAATTGTAATTTATGGGGAAGTTATAAAATTAGATTCTTTTCTGGATATCTTGGCTTTTAGTGTGCATTGCACTCCATACTAATTACTTCCAGTTGAAGGGCATTTAGAAGCTCTGCAATTGTACATTAAACTAATTTTGCAATATGGAAATTTTATTTGTGTCTGCACCAAGTCTTGAAAGATACTGCGATACTACAACTTGAATTTGAAAAATACATCTTGGACAAATTAGGGTAGAACTTCTATTTTAATTTTTACAGAAAGTATTTAAATCATGCTGAAATCACTTACAAATCAAAATTTAAATATGCATATTCATATCAATATATGCATATATTACATATGAATGCCTCTCTCCCTGCATTATTTGTTCTGACTTTTGAATCATGAGATCTTCTGCTAACCTAATCTGTGAGCCAATGTTTGATAATAATGTTTGAAGATAGAGATGGTTCTCATTTTAAAATTTTTGAATATTGGCCCTAAGCTCAATCGATTGACAAAATATCATTGAACTGTATGCTATGTTGTATACAGAACTTTGCGTGACAAAAAAGAAGGAAACTTACTTTCTATAATGATGACAATATGAAAGGTAATGATGAGGAAGCCATACAAAGTCATTGAGCTTCCCCCATTGAGATTATCAGCAATGACTTTAACAACACACACTAAATTCAAATCCAAGTCTCTGACAATGAATAATGCGTTAAACATTATCCAGCATACTATATTTAATATGCTCTAGCAAATACTCCAATGTACCTGCTTTAGATATAAATTTTACCTATAGTCATTACAGATTACACTTCAAGTTCTACTGAATTACTGTTTTCTCAAATCCATTAGAAACAATCTTTAACAATAAAATCTACCCACCAGTCACTTCAAACATTTCATTGACTTTGCAAGAGCAACAAAAACTATTCTCATCAAGATTGTGCACACATTGTCTTTCTCTGGATATGAATATTCGACTGCTATAATCAAACAAAAACAAATGATTCAATCAGTATTTTTTAATTTCTGTAGAACAAATGGATATATGACATTAAATTTTACTTTTATTCATAATTCATTGTTTTAAATAAATTCCAGTGAGTGGGTATTTATTTTTAAAAGACTCAAAATTTTAGTTACTGTTTTTCTGTATGTGGGAGATAAGTACCTAGTCCTGTAATATCACTATGCATTTTTTTCAGCGTTGTTTAATATCAGTGCTTAGTGGTAGAGTATTTAGGCTTCTAATTTTCTTTAAAAGCAAAATCAGTACACCCATTTGTACATTTACAGAACTTTATCTTTCCTAGTATAATTTATCATCTATAAAAGAGCAAGGCCCAAGAATAGGTGCACCCCATTCCCCAGTAGATGATAGGTTGACAATTTATTCTGTTTCTAAGTTTTTATTGATTTATATGTAGTTGCTGTACAAATAGCTCACATATCATCGACAGTAGCTAATTACTAGTTGAGGTTGAGGAAAGGTGATGCTGTTTAGTGACATATGTAACTGGCTAAACATCCTGTAAATATCCAACCTCTCTTAGGACAGCGCCCCATGTGTATTCCTGCCTCTGGTCTTATCACAAGCCTTGTGGATGAGGAAGTTAAGATGACAGCTAACAAATTACCAGAAAACTACCAAATTGGAAAGTTGCTACCAAATCATGAAGCCATCACTCTACCCCATCTGTTTGCTCTGGGCAAAAAGCCAGGCCAATAAAGTCACGCTTCACACACCAAGTCTTTTTCCAAGTGGCTCAGTTCCAAAGGAGTCTCAATTGAATGCCTCAGATTGACAGAAACCAAATAGCATGTAGAATTCTGACAGTCTGAGTTATCCTAGGGAACATGGCAACTGCCATTCTTTATCTTGCCTTCTTTGGCTTCTTCCTGTGGAGTCGGAATGTATACTGAAAGCTATTCCAAAACTGCCATACAACTTTTATCTTGTCATTCACAATTTGTCTATTTTCTTAATGAGAATAGTGAATGAAGCCACACCAAAACACATGAATGAGAGGAAAAGAATAACGACCTTATTCTGCTTATAAACATTGTAAAACTTGCCTTTGTAAATTACTCACTTAAACACCAAATCCAAAAATCTACATTTTTAGTTATGTGCACTGGCTGTGCAACCCACTTGCCTCAGCCTCTCAAGAACCTATGGCTATAGACCTGGGCGACCATGTCCTGTTCATTCACTTTAAGTGATTTATTTAGGAAGTACTGTACATCTAAGAAAAATCGTTTATCTTCTATTAATGAAATAATTTTAGATAATGTATTGTACTTCTTTTCAGGCCATATCAACTGTTTGGGATAACTTCTGCCACAAAAAAAAAAAACACTGTTATGATAACACAGTACCTTCAATAAATTGTGCTTGAAAAATTGAACATCAATCATGGGGTAAGAAAATAAATCTGGATTTTTATCTTTCATCTTGAGCAAACTCAACTCCAATGGGACCAAGGTTCTCAATATAAGACTTGGTAATTTAAAAGTGCTTGAGGAAAAAGTAAGCAAAGACTTTTTGAATAAAACTCTGGTGGCACAGCAAATAAGCTGGGGTAGCTGAAAAATGAAATCTCATCAAACTAAAAAGATTTTTGCAAACCAAAGAAAGCAGCATTTTACCCAGCTGTGAACCATGTAACTGCAACATGAAAATTTTAGAGATGTACCCACAGTTTCAAGGGTGGTACAACTGTTACTGGACTGACCAAAAATTCTCTGAATAGAATTGAGGCCCATACTACAAGAAGGAATTCATCCCTGACACTGGAAACTCTGTTAAAGAAATCAATGGCTGACTCTGGATAAGAATGTGCATGGATTTAATCCCAGCTCTCAGGAAATAGATGCAAAATGATCTCAGTGAGTTCAAGGCCAACCTGGTCTACATAGTGAGTTTCAGGATATCAGGGGGCGTTCCATAGTGAAGTCCTGTTAAATAAATGAATAAATAAATAAATAAATAAATAAATAAATAAATAAATAAATACATAAATAAATAAATAAATAAATAAATAAATGCTGAGATCTTCACATTCCCAAACCAACTATCCAATATCAAGCACCCAGCATTGAAATCACATACTTATAAGTAACATTATACAGACTGAGTAGATTGTATTTACATAAGGATATCACAACTAAGGAAAAAGATGACAAAATCCAATAAATTTGTGAGAGATTCAGGGAATTACATGGGAGATGTTGGAGAGCACAATAGAAAAGGCAAAGATGAAATAATTATATTTTACTTATAAAAGACACTTTTTAAATTAAAGAGGATATTTTAATTAAGAAGTTTGAATAGGAATATATTACATGAGTTGATCATGCTGTTCAAAAAGATGTGGTTTATTACATAAAAATTCTATTTCTAGGCATCAGAAACCACTGTGGATAGCTGTTAAGAATGTCCCAAATGCAACCTCATCAACTTAGTCTATTGGTATTGTTCTTGGCTTAGCACCATTGGTTGATAGCAAGACCCTATTTCATAAGACACCACTCATTTTGGATACTGGGCTTAGAGAAATTAGCCTCAACAAACCGGGGAACTCTCTGCGCTGCTTGGCTTTCATAATTATGGAAGGTACTATAAAGTCTTCTGAGGTAGAAGAGACAGGAAAACTCAGGGGACATCTATTAAGAAAGACTGGAAAGACTGTAAGGGCTGGCAGATGTGAAAGGATGACTTCTGGACATATCAATTTACAACATCTGTTGTTGCCTGCATAAGGTCTGCATATGATTAAGCTAGTTGAAGTCTAGCATTGATTATAGAGGAGCTCCTGATGCCCCACCCTTGGCAGAGGAGCTGCTGGTAGATAATGGTGATGGAAGAATGAAGGGATACTCTCTTTTGAGAATATGGACACTGGCAGGTTGTCCATGCTCCAGTAAATGACTCCATACCCAGGAGCATAAATTGGCAACACTAGTTGACCTTAAGCTTATTTATAACAATTACAACAACAAAACCAAGATATTGTGAGGGAGATGGGTTGAGAGAACTATTGGAGGGAACAGCAGGGTAAGGTTATGAACAAAACATATATGAATTATATAAATTATATAAAATTTATACCATAACAATTTTAAAACATAAAAATTAATAATAAAAATATGCCTCAAGCAAGCTATATTAGAAACATGTGTGTATACATTTACATATAATCACATAACAACAATTAGTGAATAAAGGGGGCATAAACAATACGATAAGGTACACATGAGTAGGTCCCGAGGGAGTAGCAGAAAGGGAGAAACAGTGTAATTATATTATATTCTCAAATAAAATGAAAAATATGTGTTGTTTTTCTGTAAGGTATATTAACTTAGCTTATTGAAACTCAATGCCAATGTAAGTATGAGAATTTTAAGAAAAGTGGCCTACCATAAAGTAGACATCCTCAAAGACAAATCAATAAATCATTTTCCCCTTAAAGATTCTCTGTCAACTGAAACACAGATGTTCTATTTAGCTAGTTACTTCATGAAAATGTGTTTACTGTCTTCTTGCAATTCTCTATTCTGGTGCATTGAATCCCTAAGTTAGTAGGTGTAATGTCTTGTTACTTCATTTTGGTGAAACAAAATCTCTTATGACTTACTGAAAAGGGGGAAGAATAAAAAGTAAAGGAAAATATGTACTCCGACTATGTTCAAGAAAATAGAAAACAATATTAAGAAGTTTAGAAAAACAATAATACTTTATTAAAACCACATTGTAGAATTAAAATACAACCATCAAAATCACCTATAAGTTTGTGAAATCACACCCCAAGCACACAAAATACATGACAGTTTAGGAAGTGAGCCTAAATGATATCCTGATAATGAGTTGAAAGGATTAAAAAGGAATTCTTGAGCTTAAGAGACTTCATAATTAACCCAGTTGGATTGATAAATGCCTGGGAAATTAGAAAAGTACATCTCTGGGTGCACCTGTCAGTGTTTCCAAAGATGATAAGATCCTGAGTGTCCTGGCAGTAAGTTAATTTATGTTAATCTCTTGATAAAGTCATAATGTGATATCTGAATGAGGTGAAAGGTCAGAGAAATTTCTTAATAGGAAGAAGTAGATCACAGGGAAAGTGTCTTTCTCAATGCTAACTGCCCTGACCCCTCCCTGTATGTCACTTTCTATGTCCTCTGGACATCAAGACTTGTGTTCTTGACCTCTCTTTGGCTCCTTCAACACTGCTTCTCCCTTCTCCTTAGGATTCACCAAATTTACCTAAGGTTTGGCTGTGGGTCTCTGCATCTGTTTCCATCAGTTGCTGGATGAAGTCTCTCAGAGAACAGTTATACTAGGCACCTGTTTACAAGTGTAGCAGAGTATCATTAATTATGGCAGGGGTGCTCTTTCCCCTTTTTTCTCTCCTCTCCTCTCCTCCCCTCTCCTCTCCTTTCCTGTCCTCTTCCTGTCTTCCCTCCCTCCCTCACATGCACATAGAGACTCCAGTTCTCTCTCCCAATACATTTCCCCACCATTGTCTCTCCACTAGATTCCTCCTACTTCCTTCCCTAATCTGTCCCCAACACAGTTCTTTCCCATCCATCCACCCCAGATGTTTATCCTATTTCTCAACTCTGTGATATTCAAGCATCCCCTCTTGAGCACTCTTTGTTACTTAGTTTCTTTGGGTCTATGGATTGTAGCATGGTTGGTCTTTATGGTTAAAACCACTTAACGTGAGTCTTTCTGGGTTTGGGTTACCTCACTCAAATAATATTTTCTTGTTCATCTATTTGCAAATTTCATGATGTCAGTGTTTTTATAGCTATATAATTTGTGTAGATGTACCACATTTTTTATTCATTCTTTAGTTGAGGGGCATCTAAGTTGTTTCCAGTTTCTGACTGTTATGAATAAAACTGGTTATGAACATGGTTGTGCAAGTGTCCTTGTGGTATGGTAGAACATCTTTTCGGCATTTGCCTAGGAGTAGCATAGCTGGTTGTAGCTTTTCTCTTCCTGTGAAATAAATAAATTCAAGCCAAATTAAACTTTAGAAAAAAAATTCAGGTTTACTCGGGCAACTCTCAGGCAGGTTCATTAGGTCCAATCATGGATCAGGGAAATTGCAGGCAGACTGGGAAAGAGGGATAAGGAGAAGAGAAAAAGAGATCACTTTCTGGGAGAGAGGAGAGACCAAAATATCTAGATTATATAGGAGAAAGCTCAGCCCCCACCCCTGGGCTGGTAAGTTGGGGCAGAGGATAGGGTATGCCAGTCACTTTTGCAGCAAGTAGGAAGTGAGGGATGCTGGGAGAACCTGAAAGCCAGGTCTTCTGTGATATGTTAAGTAGGCACTTAAGCTCCTTGTTCAGAATCTGTACCCAGGTCTGCAAGTAGAACTATTCACAGTTTTGAAGAACCACTAAATTCATCTCCATAGTGGTTGTACAAGTTCACACTCCCACCGGCAATGGAAGCACGTTCCCCTTGCTTCGCATCCTGGGAATTTTTTATCTTAGCCATTCTGATGGTTGTAAAATGAGATTTCAGAGTCATTTTGATTTGCATTTTCCTGGTGACTAAAGATACTGTACTGGTTGATTTTGTGTCAACTTGGCACAAGCTGGAGTTATCATAGAGAAAAGAGACTCAGTTGAGAAAATGCCTCTGTGAGATCCAGCCATAAGACATTTTCTCAACTACTGATCAAGGAGGGAGGGCTAAGCCCATTATGGGTGGTGGCATCCCTGAGCTGGTAGTCCTGGGTTCTATAAGAAAGCAGGCTGAGCAAGTCAGGGGAAGCAAGCCAGTAGGCAACATCCCTCCATGGCCTCTGCATCAGTTCCTGCTTCCTGACCTGCTTGAGTTCCAGTCCTGACTTCCTCTGATGATGAACAGCAATTTGGAAGTGTAAGCTGAATAAACCCTTTCCTCCCCAACTTGCTTCTTGGTCATGATGTTTTGTGCTGGAATAGAAACCCTGACTAAGACAAACTGGTACCAGCATAGTGGGTATTCTTGTAACAACCTGACCATATTTTGGGATAGACTGTGGAAGGACTTAGGAACTTTGAGCTAGAAGAGCCATTGGGATATTAAAAGCTCTGTGGGATATTCTGTAAGAGTTTGGAAGATAATGTTAAGAACAGTGCAGAAGATGGAGGCCAGGCTTGTGAAATTTCAGAGGGAAGATTAAAGACTTTTATTAGGGCTGTTGCTATTTTGATTGAGGAGATTCTGTGGTTTTGGTTAGCTGGGGCTGAAGAATCAGCTGTGATTAACAAGATAGCAGAACTATTTTATATAAAAAAAACTCTTTGCATTATTGGGACTATTGATGCTGGTCAGCTGGAGGTAAGAAATTAGTGGTGATTAGTATAGCTGGGTCCTCAGGTAGGACTATGTCCAATTTTCTGAGGAACCACCAGACTGATTTCCAAAGTGGTTGTACCAGTTTACAATCCCACCAACAGTGGAGGAGTGTTCCTGTTTCTCCACATCCTCACCAGTATCTGCTGTCACCAGAGTTTTTGATCTTAGCCATTCTCACTGGTGTGAGGTGGAATCTTAGAGTTGTTTTGACATGCATTTTCCTGATGACTAGGTGGAGGGGTATAACATTTGAAATGTAAATACAAAAAATATCCAATCAAATTGAAAAACAATGAAATTAGGGGTGGTTAATAAGAGACCAGCATCATTGAAGTGGAATCTTCTGGGAACTGTTTTTTGAGAACACAAAGAGGATGTGTTCCAGAGGTAGACAGGGCTGTACCTCATGCTGTGGCTGGACTTGGTAATGTGTAAGAGTCATCCAGGTGGTACTGGTTTTGAAGGAATGAAGGGGTCATGGAGAGCAGCTGAGACTCCACAGTGTGAGAGACCATATAAGGCCATTGGTGAAGGTACCTCAGTTGCAATTAGTGTCCCAGGACTGACAGCAGTGTTTTGGAGATGCCAGTACCATGGGATGACCACCAAGAACAGCAACAACAGTGGAGAACAGGCAGCTGGAGCCTAAAAGACAAGGTGTGTGTTACAAAGGGCAGAGCTGGAGAAGTGACTCAAGCCCTTGGAGGAGCCCAGAAGTTCCTAACTGGATTTCCATACATTGGATAGTTAGAAATTGATTTTGCTTTTGATTGTGACTGTGCCCTGATATTTTTCCCTCTTGAAGGAAGAAGTGGAGCACACAGTTAAGACTTTAATTGTAAAAAGGCTTTGATTTAAAAGAGATTGGAGATTTTAAAGGGATTGCAATTTTAATATGTAAGAATTTGTAAAGTCTGTGGGTATCTTAAGGTTATTTAGATCTTGGGGATGAATAAGAAAGTAAAGGTTGAGGCTTAATAGTGATGTGTTTGTGTTTCAAGTTGACAAGGTGTCAATTGTACTGGCTGGATTTGTGTCAACTTGACACAAGCTGGAGTTATTACAGAGAAAGGAGACTCAGTTGAGAAAATGCCTCCATGAGATTCAGCTGTAAGGCATTTTCTCAACTAGTGATCAAGGGGGGAGGGTCCAGCCCATTGTGGGTGGTGTCATCCCTGGGCTGGTAGACCTGGGTTCTATAAGAAAGCAGGCTGAGCAAGCCAGAGGAAGCAAGGCAGTAAGTAACATCCCTCCATGGCCTCTCCATCAGCTCCTGCTTCCTGACCTGCTTGAGTTCCAGTCCTGACTTCCTTTGGTGATGAACAGCAATGTGGAAGTGCAAGCTGAATAAACCCTTTCCTCCCAAACTTGCTTCTTGGTTATGGTGTTTTGTGCAGGAACAGAAACCCAGACTAAGACAGATGCTGAACATTTCTTTAAGTGTTTCTCAGCCAGTAGAGATTCCCTGTTGTGAATTCTATTTAGATATGTACCCCATTTTTAAATTGGGTTATTTGATTTGTTGGTAACTAACTTATTGATTTCTTTACATATTTTTGGATAATAGCCCTATCTTGGATGTAGGGTTTATGAAGAACTTTTCCCATTCTGTTTGCTGTTGTTTTGGTCTTATCGGTGATGTCCTTCCCTTACTGAAGCCTTGCCGTTTTTTGCAGTCCCATTAATAATTGTTGATATTAATGCAGAGTTGTTGGTGATCTATTCAGAAGATTGTCTCATGTGACAATATGTTTAAGACTATTCGCCACTTTCTCTTCTATCACATCTAGTGCCAAATATATTCTTATTTCTTACAGAGTTTTAGTTATATGATATAAAATCTAAAATAATGGGCACTAAATTCTCGGGAACACCAGATATAAATTCTATTAATATTTAACTGAATTTATGGAATAACTGGAGAGAATATTGGTAAGTTTTGATATTGTTATGCCCAGAGTATGCATATGTTTCATTTTCTATCACAGCTCAATATTTTCTACTGAAGTTCCAGAATGCAAAAAAAAAAAAAAAAAGAATGGTGACTTCATTTTATTACATAATAGACATGTCTTACAGACTCAGAAAATACCTTTAATAAAGTATAATAGTCTTCATGTTTATCATAAGGAAGATAACCATGCTCCTTTTGGTTAAATACTTGTATATTCACTCAAACTCATTCATTACCTGTTACTTTTCCTCTGAAACTATTCTATTTCTGCTTCATCTTTCTTTTCCTATCTCTTTGTCTTGTAAGAAACATATCAGAACACAACATTCCACCTTCTTACCTGCCACTTACAAGTTTTTTAATTGTTTTATTGGATATTCTCTGTATTTATATTTCAAATGTTTTCTCCTTTCCTCCCACTCCCATCCCCCCTTACCCTCCCCTTGCTTCCATGAACATGCTCTGTCTCCCAACCACCCCCTCCACATCAGCGCCTTGGTGTTCCTTTACCTTGGAAAAATGTGCCTTCACTGGACCAAAGGCTTCTTTTCTCCCACTGATGACAATGCTATGTTTTGCTACATATGCAACTGGAGCCATAAGTCTCTCCGTATGTGCTCAGTTGTTAGTGTTTTAGTCCCTGGGACCTCTGGAGGGTTTGGTTGAGTGATAATGTTGTTCACCCATTGGGTTGGAAACCCTTTCACCTCCTTCAGTTCTTTCTGTAGTTGCTCCATCAGGGTCCTTGTGCTCAGTCCAATGGTTAGCTGCAAGCACCCTCATCTGTATCAGTATGGCTCTAGAAGAGCTTCTGAGGCAGAATCCATATCAGGATCCTGACAGTAAGAACTTCTTGGTATCAGCAATAGTGCTTGGGTTTGGTGGCTACATATGGGATAGATTCCCAGGTGAGGCAGTCTCTGGATGATCTTTTCTTCAGTCCCTGATCTTCTATTTTTTTACTGTGTTTTCTCCTGTGAGTATTTTGTTCTCCTTTCTAAGAAGGATGGAGGCATTTACATTCTGGCCTTCTTTCTTTTTGAGCTTCATAAGATCTGTGAATTGTTTCTTGGGTAGTTAGAGCTTTTGGGGGCTAGTATCCACTTATCAACAAGAACATACCATGTGTGTTCTTTCATGACTGGGTTGCCTCACACCAGATGATAGTTTCTAGTTTCATACATTTGCCTAGGAATTTCATGAAGTCATTGTTTCTAACAGCTGAGTAGTACTGCATTGTGCCAATGTACTACATTTTCTGTATCCTTTCCTCTGTTGAAGGACATCTGGGTTATTTCCAGCTTCTGGCTATTACAAATAAGGCTGCTATGAACATAGTGGAGCATGTGTCCTTATTATATGTTGAAGCATCTTTTGGGTATAAGCCCAGGTGTGGGATAACTGGGTTCTCAGGTAGTACTATATCCAATTTTCTGAGGAACAGCCAGACTGATTTCCAGAGTGGTTGTACCAGCTTGCAATCCCACCAACAATGAAGGACTGTTTCTCTTTCTTCACATCCTTGCCAACATCTGCTGTCATGTGAGTTTTTGATCTTAACCATTTTGACTGGTGTGAGGTGGAATCTCAGGGATGTTTTTATTTGCATTTCCCTTATGACTAGGGATGTTGAGCACTTCCTTAGATGCTTCTCAGCCATTTCCTCAGTTGAGAACTCTTCGTTTAGCTCTGTACCTCATTTTTAATAGGATTATTTGATTATCTGAAGTCTAACTAACGTCTTGAGTTATATATATATATATATATATATATATATATATATATATGATATTAGTCCTCTATCAGATGTAAAATTGGTAAAAACCTTAGCAATATTCTTCAGTCAGTCCTGACTGACTCACTGATAGCCATTCCATGAGTTACTGCTAGGGCATTTTAGTTCCAAGAATATGACGTTAGTTTCCAGTGGCTCTATCATTTCATTCCTACCTGCTGTCTCCTTAGTAAATTTTTTCTTGTTTACAAACTTAATTACTTTCCTATTCCGGATTCTTAGGATCACCTTCATTATGAATTCTGCACTGGGCCATGCACATTGGCACCCACTACCTTAGTCTCCTTGACTGGCACATTCCAGAGGAGCCTCAACATTTGTTCTTCACACATTTTGCCTTCACAGGTATTGTCAATCTCCCTGCCTCTTGTAATTCTTGTGTTGATGTTCTGTATGATTCCGTTGTTATTCAAGTTTGCTGTTCCCTTTGTGGGTCCCCCCACACCATTGGTACATCCTTATCTCTGTAGGTCATAGGGAAAGACCTTTTGTTCTGCCCCTGTCCCTAGGGAATCTACATCAGTATGGATTCCCAGACTAGCATTGAACAAAACCCTTAATTCTGAAAGGCAGCTAATGCTCATCACTGACCTACAAGGAACCTCTGAAGCCCTGAACTATGGACTGCCCACGCTTGCTTCTTGACACCAGATGCTCCTCCTCCTCACCATGGGATGTTTTCTTCTTGTGCAGGAATTTTTGCACATCTCATACCCAGACAGAGTGAATACGTGTTTGACATCATAACAGGGAAACTACAGTTGTAGAAATTTCCATTTTGACCAAAATTTCTTTTATTATCTTATTTATGTAAATCCAGTTTTATTATAGAAAATTAAAAATATGCTGTTAAACTTAGAGATGAGATGAAATGGACATTTACCTCTATTTTCTCTATTAGGGAGTGCATCATGATATACCATCCTGTTAAATAGTTTAGTTTACATTTTACATAATTAAGGACAGTCAGGCAGTATTTTCGAGTTTTCATTGCTGTCCGGAGACACCATGCCCATAGCAAACTTTATAAAGGAAAACATTTAACTGGGGATAACTTACAGTTGAGAGATTTAGTCATTGTCATCGTGGCAGGAAACATGGTGGCACACAGGCGGACATGGTGCAGAGATGGAGCATGCGAGCGTCTACATCTGGATTAGCAAGCAGCAGGAAGAGACCAGGACACTGGGCCTGGTATCAATATTTGAAACCTTAAAGCCCATCCCTAGTGACTCATTTCCTCCAGCAAGGACACTCCTATTCCAAAAAGGCCATATCTCCTAATTGAGCCACTCCCTATGAGCCTAAGGGGACCATTTTCATCAAAACCACCACAGACAGGAATATTGCTCAGTAGAAAACTGCTAACCTAGCATTTACATGGCTCATTGTTTCATTCCCAGCACTGAATAAACAGAAAATAATAGCAAGTTGGGGATGTATATTGTTTTACATGTTTTCAATAGCAATCCCATATTTGAGTAAGTCAATAATATTTTCCAGTGACCTAATATTTTGTTCATATTCAAATTTCCACCATTATCTCCCAGCTCTGATTATTATTATGTTTTAAAGTTTAATATTGATTTTTCCCTCACAAAAGAACTGGTCAATTATCTTATAATTACATATTCTCGTGTTGTGTAATTGCTGCTTCATTGTGTTATCTAACATCTGTGTTTCTTTATGTGGAGTTTAATTCTAAAAGCTAGATTAAATATTTTGACAAAAGTTATTCAGAGTACTGCTGTAAATTTTGTTTTGCTTTATGTCAAGATGAAAAGATCAGTCATTAATTATTATTATTGCCTATGCTGACCACTTAATTATGAAAAAAACATCAGTTCTCTCTGTTCTAGAGGAATGATTTTCTTTTATGATAATAGTTGGAAACATGATTTTATACTTTCTAAATTTTGTATCTTCCGCAAATTAGAGCTAACCATTTTAGCAAATATTGGTGATTTTTATGCAAACCCAGTTTTGTAACTTGAAAATGTTTAACTGGGGTGCTCTCAGCAATGAAATCCTCCCTCTAAGGACACTGTCAAGAAAACAAAATGGCAGCTAACAGAGTGGGAGAAGATCTTTACCAACCCCGCATCAGATAGAAGCCTAATATCCAAGGTATACAAAGAACTCAAGAAGCTAGATACCAGAGAATCAAACAACCCTATTAAAAAATGGGGTACAGAGCTAAACAAGAAGTTCTCAATTGAGGAATATCGAATGGCTGAGAAGCATCTAAGGAAGTGCTCAACAGCATTAGCCATCAGGGAAATGCAAATCAAAACAACCCTGAGATTCCACCTCACACCAGTCAGATTGGCCAAGATCAAAGTTCAGATGACAGCAGATGCTGGTAAGGATGTGGAGAAAGAGGAACACTTCTCCACTCTTCATGGGGTTGTAAACTGGTACAACCACTCTGGAAATCAGTCTGATGATTCCTTAGAAAATTGGACATAGTACTACCTGATGACCCAGTTATTCCACTTCTGGGCATATACCCCAGAGAAGCTCCAACATACATCAAAGACAAATGAACCACAATGTTTGTAGCAGCCCTATTTATAATAGCCCAAAGCTGGAAAGAACCCAGATGTCCTTCAGTAGAAGAATGGATCCAAAAATTGTGGTATATTTACACAATGGAGTACTACTCAGCTATCAGAAACAATAACTTTATGAAATTCTTAAGAAAATGGTTGCATCTAGAGAATGACTTCCTGAGTGAGATAACCCAGTCACAGAAGAACAGACATAACATGCAGTCATTGATAATTGGATACTAACCCCAAAAATCTCTGAACACTCCAGAAACAACTCACAGACTGTGTGAAGTTCAAGAAAAAAAAAGAAAAAAAAATGAAAGAAAAAAACCATTATGTTTACTCCTTACACACCAAGAAAACTCTGACTAATTCCAGGTTACATCCTGTTTTACATGTACTTTATGCTCATTGTAACTGTAAGACCTTAATGCACACTCTCAAACCTTAAAAAAAAAAGCCAAGCAATGACAAAAATGTATTCATATGCTTTTATGCAAAAATGTTTAAAATTTATACATTTATCTTTGTTTTTTTAAAATAAAGTTTTTCAATTAAAAAAAAAAAAAAAACAATGCCATGGACTGGATATTTTGTCTCCCAAAGTCCAGAAATTGTAACTCTAACCTGAATTGTGATGGCAATTAGAATGTGAATCATTGAGAATGTAACCATTTCTCTTTCTTTTTAGAAGACCAGTGTTGTTATTTTTAATTATTTGTATACATGCACTTCTATGTATGGACATAAGCATGGAGAGTAGAGGTGTCACAGAGGCCAGTGTTGTGAAGCACCATGAATTTACAAACCCTAGGAGGTGATCCTCTACTTGTGTCTACATGAAGGTGTTTCCTAAGAGGTTCAACTGTGGAAAGAAGAGTCTCTGAATGTGGTCAGCCCTGCTGGGCCTCATACTGAAGGACAATGTTAGAAAAATCACTAATGTTCATCTCTATTCTTGACTGAATACAATGTGACCACCTACCCCTGCCTCCTTTGGCTCCCATGCCTCCTTGCCATAATACACTGTAGTCTTTTTTTTTTTTTTTTTTTTTTTTTTTTTTTTTGGCCATAATGTACTATACTCTCAAATCATGAGCCAAATGAACTCTTGCTTCCTTAAATTTCTTTGGATCATGTATTTTTTGGTCACAGCCACAAAACAGAAAGTAATACAGGGAGTGAGTAAGAAGTGACAATAAAAACTACAGATCTAGAAGCTACTGCAGTTTAAGGAAAGACACTTTACCAAAAGTCAGTCATGCTGGTACCCCGACTTGTAACTTCTAAAGAAATGTCCTTGGCTTAAGGCACATGATTTAGTTATTCCAGCCCATGAGATCATCTGCTAAGGAGGACGCACTCGTTCACTAAAATATCAGAGAAAAAATAATAATTTTCTTTTCAATGCTCTCTAACCCTCTTTCCTCTCCTCCTTCACTCCTCAAAAAGAGAAACTCTAATAATAACCAGCATTGGTAGTAAAGTTGAGCTTTTTCTTTATTAATCATTTTTCTTGATAACTTGTTACTAAATAAATGAAAAATATAATCCATGCCATCCAGTGAATTATAAACATAAGTTCCTTGCAACTCTCCTTTTTAAAGATTTGGTTTATTATGATTTTATGTATAAAGTATTTTGTTTGTATGTATGCCTATGCACTGCATATGAATAGTGCCTATGGGAACCTAAAGAGAGCCCTTGACCCTCTAAGACTGCAGTTACAGACTATTGTTAACCACAATTGGGTTGTGGGACCCCAAGCTGGATTCTCTGGAAGAGCAATCAGTGCTCTTAAGGACAGAACCACCTTTCCATCTCTTTCTATGCAACTTTTGACATTCAGATTTGTCAACGTCAAGCAATAGAAGTCTCTACAAGCTGACTTACCATTTCTTTTGACATGCCCATTCTAGACTCATGGTGCATTTTTGCATTCTGGTGTAAGACAGTCCAGATTCAATTTATACTTTTCCAATCCCAAATCTACTATTAGACATTTTTTGGCAAGGAGCAATGATTACTCTTAAAATGATGGGTCTGATTGTTAGATGTTTGAATTGCTAATTCTCTGTTAGGGATATATCGAAGCATTCCTGGACTTTACCCAGTTGGTACAGAAGCATCTTTTCCCTGTGATAACAGAAGTGCGCCCTGCCATTATTAAGTATCCCCATACTACAAAGCCACCCCCAGTGAATATCCAGTAGTTTACATGAACAAAAGTATTACATGGGTATTCTTTAAAGCTTTGATTTGTTCTCTTAACAATACATACCACAGACTCCAAAGCAGCCCACAGAGGCTTCCTGGGCACTACTAAGGTCTTCTGTGCAGCAGAAGAGAAAACTCATTTGACACTCCTTATTGCTGGAGAAAGGAAACATTTCTGCTTCTATTTGTTCAGATACCTAGATTTGTATCTTCAAGATAATTCCCCAAAGTGAGACTTCTAAAATTTAAAGGAAAAGAACCATGCAATTTTGTCTTATGCTGTGAAATTCTCCTCCACACTGTTTATATCACTTTTCAATCCCCCCATGCATGTGTGAGAACACTGTTTTCTAACAGCTCTGCCAATATAATCTATTTTATTGTAGGAGTGGAGGTGGAAACCAAGTAGGTAACACTGGTTTCACTAACCAGATAGCAAAGAAGTGGCATTTCCAAGACGTCCTCTGCATTTTTCTTATTTAGTTGAAATTAAAAGAAAGATATATTTCATGTATTTGTGGGCCAGTGTTAGTTTTGGAAAACCCTGCCACTAAGGGCTCAGTCCACTGTGTCTAGATGGCTCTCCAAGCAGAACTCTAGCAGACTGTCACTTATTCAAGGCTAGCCTGGGCTAGTGAGTGAAAATATGCTTCCAAATAAAAACCTAACAAGTCATGACTAACTTCTGGAATGTGTCAGGTGAACAGAGCCAGTACATAAATAACAAATCATTGCTATGCATTTTGATGATGTTTATTATGTAACAGACTGATTTCACTATTGGTAAACTTGGAAATTCTTTAAATGAAGATATAGGATAAGGCTAGATTTATATATTAGTTGGAAATTATATGTTTCACACATAAATAATCATCTTGGATCCTTTCAAGTGAGTAAAGAGATTGAAAATTTTGCTTTAAATAAGTAAATATTAAAATAAAGCTAATGACTTTTATTTGAAAAATTAAAATGTGTGTTACAGAACAGAAGAAAATAACCATTAAACAATATTTTTTTGTCTTTTGATAAAGTACTGTGACCCAAAACACACGAGACACTGACAAAATTTAATAATACACCAGATAACCTAAATTTAAAAATGAAAAAAATTCGAGGCAACGTATTTGAGGAAATGCTTTACTGTAGAAGACATGGGAAAAATGATTAGTAAAAAATATCATGAAATTATCTTGATATCCTTATTTACTAGGGAAAAGCCAGATCACCTGCTAAAATTCCTAAAATAAAAGAAAGCAGAAGCCTGCTGTTCTTTCTAAGGAGCAGATAACCACCAACCTAACATGTGCCTAGACAACTCATGTTCCTAGATAACATGTTAGAGAAATGACACATGTTAAAGAGTGGCAATTAGGACCCACGGTCATCATCAGAATCCTTAGCTTTTTATAAACTTTTCTACAACTCCTTTATTCATCTACAACACCATCTTCTTCTCTTTCTTGGCCTAGGCAGATTTAGTCCATCTACAGATCCCCTGGACCTTAACTTGACTTCTCTTCTTTCAGATGGCTTCATTGCAATTGAAACAGATAGCGGGTTCTAGAGTTGTATAATTAAACATCCTTTATACCCACGTAGCTCTGAGGCAGTGAGGCCACACTTGACTTCCTAAGTGTCCTTAATACCTAACACAGTTCTGACACTTAACATTGTCTAATGAATGAATAATTTAAGGTATACAGAAGTTGCTAATACACAATTGTATAAGGGATGGAAAGAGACATGATAAGCCAAAAAGTTGAAGTCGGGGTCTTAAAAACTTTTAACCAGAAGATATCAGCTTCCCTGGTGGGACTTTTATTTTAAAGAATTTCAACATAATTCAAATAACTGAAACCCTTCTAACTAAAGCCAAGATATGTCAATTATGGATAAAATATAAAGCTTAAAGATACTTAAAGTATACTGATACAAGACCAATTTATACTTTACTGTGTTGGTTCTAAAATATAATCATCTCTAGATTTGTGATCAGGAAATTTTAAATTTAAAGAAACATTTCCACTAATTTTAACTCAATTGGATTACTTTAAAGAAAAGAAAACTATAAACTAGTTTCCTGTTTACAAATGACTTTGAACATGTTTGTTCTAATTTCTATTCTTCCTTTTCCATATCAATCAGCAAGTCCTATTTTGCCCTCTTTAATACATGTTTGCCTGGTTTTTTTGTAGGAACAACTAGAAGCCTATATTAACCAAACACAGGTGACCAAATGACCCACCCTACAACTAGGAACACAATACAGAGTATTTCTTTTTGTGGTTGCTTTTTAAAACCTTAAAAATAAAAGGTGATGTCTTTGCTACTGTTCTCATTGCTATGACAAAATATCCCATGAAATCATCTTAAAGGAGAAAAGTGTGTTTTGCCTTCCTGTGTTAGGATAATTATAGTTATACTATAATAATAATTGTATCTGATGGCAGAGAAGACATGGTGACCAAAGCATGAGGAAGCTGATCAAATTGCATCCACTAGGAAGCAGAGAAATAAATGTTGATGTTCACTGTATTTTCTCCTTCCTAATTAGCCAGTGTTCCAGCCCATGGAATGGTGCTTCTGCACTTAGGATAAAACACCCTCATAAACATGCCTAGAAGTTTGCTCTTAGGTACTTCTAGAGTTTGTCAAGTAGACAATCCATGTTGACCACCCTAGGTGATAATTTATTTCATTGCCTGCCAGCTGCCAGATCTTAACAGTGGCCTAGAAATAGGAGATACAGACAGACAGACAGACAGAGATAGAGGAGGGATTCACTGAACTACTAAGTGTCAGAGGTTAAAATAAGGAGGACTTTGTGGAAGACACTGTAGAAGTACTTTTGGTGGCCAAGGAACTAGAGGACTTCAGGATGAAGAAATCCATTCAAGCTGTCACTGGAGCCCTGGCCTCTCACCACAACAATACTGAAAGTAACCAAGTAACCGGATCAATGGTCACTCACCTTTCATGATCAAGTGTTGCTTGGTGACACCACACTGAATTAAATTTTTCTCATCATCATGGACTTGTTTGTTTAAATGGTATTGGAAATTCTATGCTGCTCTTTGCTAGGGCCAAACATGAAGTGCTCACACCTGGGCACAATGACATCAGGTATCTGACTTGGGAGATACTCCCTAATGACATAATACTTTTACATTATATGATGGAAGTGACCACAGAACGAACCATACTGGAGAGGAAGGCTGGAGGCTGGCTCATGGGAAATACATCGGATGAAAGGCTCAGGGAACTCTATAAGCATCTGGAGAAGATAACCTGGTCAACATGACCAAGATGAGTATCTCTCAGATTTACACTGATGGTGTTGCACATCTGCCATGAACTGCAAAAAGCTGAGTGACTTTGCTAGGTGCAGGAGGATGGGGTCTACCCTTGCCAGAGCCCTCTGAATCCACCTCTTCATACTGCTCCTACACAAGCTCACCAGCTTCCTGGACCTGATGCTTACAACCAAAGCGAAAAGACTTTAAAATACATACTAGTTCTCTTGTCCCATTCTCAAATTTTTCTCAAGAGGTTTGTATCAAATTATTCATATGCACTACAAGAACTTAAGTATTATATAGGTGATCATGATCAGTATGGACAGCTAAAACCAGGGGAGGAAATAATGATGAGATTCCATTGGGAATAAGATCAGACAGCACACATGAAGAACTGTATTGCCAAGTTGGACCTGCAGGCTCAGAACAAGGTGATGATACTATAGAAAGTGAGGAAATCAGGACTCACAGAAAGGAGTCACTAGCAGCAAGATATTTTTATTTTATTTCCTATGATGTATAAGATCCCATTACCCATAATCACTGTTCAAAACATGAGATTGATAGATGCAAAAGATGAACATTATGACTGCAGTGTTCTAGAATTTGATATTGACATTGACACATGATCATCTTCTCTCTAGGGAGGTCCACTCTTTCGAAGCTGATAACTGGAGAAATGCTACTCACAAATAGAATGGTATCTTAGCACTTTTATGTCAAGATAAGGTATGAAGATCAGCACGCACAGGAGCAATGGGCTTGGACTTATGGCTTTTGGAGCACATAATAAAGTACTGCCTAGAATTCAAAGAGGAGGAGATAAGGATTCTCTGGACAGTGAAACCTTACTGAGAAACAGCAGGTGAGCCCACACTGGGACATGTTGAAGGGAAAGAATTACTTTGTGTGCCTGCTCAGTCTGACCTGGAGAAATCCCCAAGTACTCTTTCCAAACAAATTTCCCAATCATCTTATATCAATGTAACAGCAGATGCTACTGACAAGTTTGTGAATGGTATGATACCAGTCAGCATGACTTCAGACTCATTCAGCAAACTGCCTAGGAAGTTTGGGTCTGGGAGAATCCTACTAGTGGCTTGGAGACATCCTAGCCAAAAAGGAGCATCTCAAGTCCAAGATTATAAGTCCCAGATCACGAAAAGTATCCACAACGTGTGAGCTTATAGCCAGGCTTGGGTCAGGAATGCCACTTGGAGCCTGCAATCTTGATCTGCCCAGGACAAAGCAGTAGGTACCACACCCTCACACTGTTACCACAAACTCTGCTCCCTCAGCTCACTGTCAGTTCACTCTTATCTGTAGCTGAAGAACACAGATTTATTTCTCTCCCTCCTTCTACCAGGGATGGTCCATGTCCAAATTTGGATGGCTGTTCTCATTAGGCCAGCCCCTTGATCATTATCTTGCCCTAAGCAATGCAGGCAGATACTTGGTTTAACCCAGGAGCCAAGCCCTGGCTGGCCTGTGAAGGATTCTAGAGCTTCATTTAATTTATTTTGATGATGCTAAATGAATGGCCACCAATCCCAATCCATCACTGCCATTCCTTGTTGCTTCTGGTTTGTGCCTTAGTCCTAGACATTTAAAAAATATTTTCTTAGTAGTGGAAATTTTAGAATCTGTGTAACACCTATAATGTGTTAAATGAACACAGGCACACACACACACACACACACACACACACACACACACACACACTCATACACACAGATAACCAATAAAATTGGTTAGCAAACTGAACAAGCAGGTCTCAAAAAATAGAAATGATCAAAAAATAGTTTTAAGTTCAGCCTCCTTTATCAGGTTGATTAGTATTGATTATTAACCTAATTGGATCTAGGAGGTAGAGGCATTTAGAAATTGGGTTTCCAGGCACCCCAATATGATTTTTTAAAATTAGGTTAGCCTTGCCCAAAGGGATTATTTTGATTAAGTTAATTAAGGTGGGAAGTCTCCTTCCCAAAGTTGACAACCCATTCCATAGGCTTGGGTTGACTACATAAAAGGTTGGAATCAGCTGACCATGACCATCCATCTCAGCTGGTTCCAACTCGCCAGCTCCACCAGAGTTTACCACACCCTTGAGCTGTGAGCTGAATAAATCCTTCCTGTCTTGAGTTGTTCTGTCAAAGTCTTTTGATCACAGCAACATCAAAAGCCATTAAGACACTTAGTCGTTAGGAAAACGTACATTAAAAGTACTTTCAGATTCCATGTCTCCCTACTTAGAAAGACTACTATGAAGAAAACAACAACAAAAAATGAATGGTGGGTAATACTGGGCTGGCATACAGAGGGAGAAGCACCCTGACTGAGTGGAGATGGGAACATAAACCAGTACTGTAGCTAGGAAAGTCAGTGTGGAGGTTTTTTAGAAGACTAAAGATAGATCCACTATATGACCTAGCTACACGATTCTTGGGCATATTTCCAAAGGACCCTTTATCATCCCATAGAGATAGTTGCATATGCATGTACCCTGGTGTTCTATTTACAACAACACAAAGACAGAAGCAGTGTGGATAAGCACCAACAGATGAATGACTAATAAAAACGGTGGCGCACATTGTGCAGTGCGACTTTGTTCAACTAGAAAGGAAATTAAATTATGGTATTTTCTGAAAAATAGATGGATCTGGAAAGCATTGTATGAAGTGAGTTATCTGAGAATCACAAAGAAATACAGTATGTTCTCTCTCATAGGGGGTCCTAACCTCTAATTTTCATACATGAATATTTGGGGGGGACTGATTGTTGATATAAGTCATGAAACTATAAAGGGTCCCATGAGAAGGGAAAGGGAGGTTATAAGGAAGAAAAGTGAGAGCAGGAGGTGAACTGAGTGAACTGGGGATGTAAGGTTATAGGTGGATTGGAAGAACGCAAGGGAGAAAAGATCTCAGGAGAAGCTCTGCTAAAACCCAGTATGCATGAGATGCTTGTTCCTCTATATACTAACATGAAATTGCCTTAATGAAACTTGTTTCTTTGTATACTAATTAAAACAATAAATAAAATTAGCAGAGTCTGGATTGGCTGAACCACTAACGTGGAGTAAACTACAGAACATCTGCCTTCTGTGTTGTTGGGATTCAGGAGACCCCTTCCTGACAATGTCTTTCCTGTGCTCCAAATGTCATCATCTTTATGACTTTAGCCTTTTTACTTTTTTCACATTGCCATTGCCTTCCCGCAGATTTTGTAGCATCTTTGACTGTATGCCTCTTAACTGATCTAATCCCCCCTTTTCTCCCCTGCCCCCCATCTATTTTAAGACACAGGAAAGACAAGAAAATCACAGCCTAGAGGCTTCAAGATTTAACATTTTCACTCTGTGGAATGAATGAATCATCTACTTGGACATTCTGACGCATAATTATTTGTTTCTTTTTTTCCAAAGAAATTGTCTTGACGGATTAAAAGAAGACCATAGATTTATATTTTTATTAGCTCCTTTTGGACATTCTCTCCTTAACGGAAATTTCCTTTGCTTTCTGTTTATCTGCAAACATGTTTATAACATGTGCCCAACCAGCTAAAGCAGGACCTGACTACCAGTAAGTAAAGAGCATTTGCAGCTCCTGGCATTTAAATCTTGCCTTGGTTAGTAAATCAGTTTGATCTATTTACTAGCAGAAACTCTATACCTCATCCAAAGCTCAGTTCTAGGAAAGCAAAAAGATTGGCAGCAACACATTTCCATGTGGGTGTTAGAAAGATTGCAATGCTTATGTTACCACAAAGGCAAACCTTTCTATCACTATTGGGTGTTACATCCTCTATGAAACTTGCCTTTTGTCACCTTTGGTAAAACTGTTTTTCAAAAGCAAGAAACTTGCCTATGAGGGGTCCTAGCATTTTCACTTTCTAAACAGACCTTCGTCCCTAGTGTACCAAGAAAGAGTAGATGACACATATCCAGTGCAGGTGTTGCTAGGCTGAGATGAAGGGCTTCATGTCTTGGCCAGCTTTCCTCTGCACTGTGTCTGCTGTTTCTGTGTTACAACATCAGACAGTCAAGGATGATAGAAAGACCAGGGTGGCTGAACTTAATCTTTATTCTGGAGGGTTGGTCCAAACTGGTTATTATTAAATCATTAGTTCCTTCCCTAGTTCCTTCAACATACTTCTCTTAGACTTGACTGTCATCATGGTTAGAGCAGGTTGAATATTAGGGACTTGGATCTTTCATTCTTGGTCTTCTCGCTATCTGTCTCCATACTGCTTGCAAATGCAGTCAAAGATAGTCTGCAGCAGAAAGAAAGCAGTGAATTCCAGTGGCCAGTTGGCTGTCTCAATCATGGAAATAAGAAACAGCAAGAATCAGATTAGGAACTGGCATAACATATCAGGGTGGTGGTATGCCGGACAGGTACAGAAAATAGAAAGGTTGAAAGAGAAAAAAGAAAAACAATGATTATGTAGTTTTAAGATATCTGGAGAACCAGATGTACATATAGAACATCACATAGGAATCCAGGAAATATAAACACACACACACACACACACACACACACACACACACACACGTGTGCAATCACAAGCTAGGAAAACTTCAGAAACAGTGTCTTAGTTGAAGATCTACTTGGGGATCCTTAGCCATTCAAAACTCCAAAGCAAATGCCAAATTCCAGATCAGAGCAATCTGAACTTTGGCTCCGAGCTATTTCAATTTGTCATGTTCTCCATAGACACGGTAGTACTCGGTTGACCAGTCCTTTGACAAATGAAAGAATCTGAAAGACCTGAAATTACACTATATCTATGTGTTTCGGTATGGAATGGAATCTAAAATTCAAAAGAGAGCCACATTTCTAGAGTTAAGCTAGATGAAGCCCAGAGAAGAGATGGAAAGCAAGCCATAGACAGGGAATCTTAATCTTCTTTTGTTTTCTGTTCACTTTCCTGCTACTTTTACTGCTTCCAACCGTATTTGAATTTCATAATAAAACTGAAATTCTTCCCACAGAAGTTTTATCTTCTTCACTGGCAGACAGCTCCTTCAATGAAGATTTCATGGACCTAACCTCTCTTCTTCACTAATGTTGACCATATATTTCTATGGGTGCTGTTTGTCTCACTTACTTTATGACGGGGTCTTCATCAGGAACTGGGATTTTGCTTGATAGTGAATTTGAATCAGGAGGAGGAGAACATCTCAAATAAATTCTTCTTCATAGACGTCATAGCTGCAAAATAAGACATAAAAGTCAAAAAATGACAAAAAGAATACCAGAAAGCTAGGATTGGTGATATAAAAGTCTTTTAAAGCCACTCCAGTTGACTATAGAACACTGCTGAGGTCTTCCTTAAAACTGGGTTATCACTATAAAATGCTTTCATGTGAAAGACTAAATTATCAAAAATTACCTTCTTCCTCTTCCCTTCCCCTTCATCTTCTTCATCTCCTCCTCCTCCTCCTTCTTTTTCTTCTTCCCACAGAGATATAGTTCCCATCATCTTTCTTTCCAGTGGTAGCAATAAACTTTAAAATGAGCTGCTAAGAAGTGGACTCAGTTCTTCTGGTTTGATTTTTGGTTAGCACAGAATTGAATGATAACATAGGAATTTCTTATTATTGTTATACCTTGGGCTAATTGGTGAAGGATTTCTTGGAAGTGATAAAGAAAAGGGTCAATAATAATAATTAAATAAGATAAAAATGATAAATATGATTCTGATAGAGAGTTCACAGATCCTGAATTTTGTATTATGTATTAAATCTATATGACAGTGAGAGACACGCAGAAAGCTTATATCAAGGTAGCATGGGAAAAAATCCAAACACAAAATGAAAGACCACACTTGTTTTCCAATTATAAAAATACATTTGCACTGGAAGTTGTTTAGAGCAGGTACTGGCATGTTGGTGTTACTAAGTCTTTAGGTGATGCCTTAGCCACTGAAATTGATGACTTTGGCCAAAGGGGGTAATTTTCATGCATCTTACTTACTCTAAATTCAATATTAACCACAATACTAATCATGTAACAGCATATGAATTTTTTCTTACTTGAACCTCTAAAAAAATAATGTCACAATGCATTGATGTTGTACAAATGTCACCATTCTTGGTTTCTTTTCATGTAGGAGCACATCCTACACACAAAGGAGGGAAGAAGGTGTTTCTCATCTTCATCTCAGGAAGATCACTGGTGTTTTTTCTTTCCCTTGTGTTTTGTGGCATTTACATGTACCTCCAGCCACATTCAGGGAGACAGTGGATCAGGACTCTGGCCTCACAACCAGTTGGGAGTCTTGGTTTGTACTAGCACTTACATCTCCAGGGCATGCAAACATCATGACTTAATTATATGCAAGCCCCAATAGATGCATTCAAAAACTAACTTATCTGTTGTTCTGCCTCACTCATCTCTCTCCAGTGTGACAGCTGTTTTCTTAAATTGCGCACTTGCTCAGTCGGTTTGAAATCAGTGGGGCTGGGCTGCAAAGGCTCTTGTTCTTAATTTACTTTCCTTTCATCAAAGCTTCCTGCAACATCTCTGCAATAACAGAACAATTGTTGTCCCTCCTTCTGTGATGAATACTGAATTTCAGGTTATTTCATAAGTAGAAGTGGGGTCTCCTGGAAGCTATTTCAACCTTTCTAGCTCATAACCTCAGACAGAAACTAACATTCTCAAAAAAAAAAAAAAAAGAAAGAAAGAAAGAAAGAAAGAAAGAAAGAAAGAAAGAAAACAAGCAAAAAGGAAACAAGACAGAGTCTGGTTGTGGTTTTTAAACTCCCTTTGATGCCCCAGAGCAGGTGCATATACTAATCAGCCAAGCTTCAAGAAAAGCCCAGACACAGTTCCTCTCAATGGTGCTCTATCTCTACCGTCTGCCCCTCCTCTTTCTGAGAACGTAGGAACTCAAGGGTGTATGACTGAGCAGACTTAGCAGTTCAGAGGAACCTTCGAAGTAAGCAAATTCCACTGGCATTTTTGTCAAAATGTCTTTTGTTTCCCAGCCTAGTAGAAGAAATGCACAATAAAGTAGAAATAGCATTTCAGAAGAACTGGGTTTCACTGTAATACCCTCTACTATCCAGGTATATGACCGTAGGAAAAAAATGATTACAATTTCTGGGACCAATTTATTCATCTTTGAGAAAAATGCATTGGTGATATTTAGACTTTTTTCCAAGTCTACCATCTTATGTTTGTCTTTCACTAATAAAATGAATATTTTTGCTTGTTCTTTGTATTATCTTTCAAGCTAAATGCAAGAGACACAAAGATACAGAAAGTACATTATGAATATTTGAAGCATATAGTCTAATAGACAGACACAAAACTCATATGACAGTTACGTGAGTGTGATATATGATGTGTGTTAAAACCAACATCCCCAAGAGGAGAAAATTCTTAACTTGGATTGTGGAAGCAGCAATTCCTGGACTTGTTCCGACTTCTCCATTTCTCAGACACCTTAATATTTTAGGTGAAGAAAACAGAGCAACCCCAGAAGTAAATGGCATAATGTAATGATTTTAAACCACACATAGCATTTGAGTGGTTTTCTTGTAAATTCTATCAACTGATGAATTGTGTCAAGATTCTTCAGACTTCAAATTCTGCCATCTTAAATACGAGGTCCTCAGGTTTTCTTTCTTTTTTCATTTTATTTCATGTGAATGGCTGTTCAGCCTACATGTATAAAAGGACAGCACATTGTACCTGGTGTCCCTCGTGGAGGTCAGAAGAGGATATTGATCACCCTGGAAATGGGGCAGGTAATGCTTTTGATTATCATGTTGGTGCTGAGAATCAAATCTGGTTCCTTGGAGTGAGCAAAAAGTAGTCTTAACTGCTGAGCCCTCTTTTAAATCCCAGCCCATAGGATCACAGGACTCAATGGTGATGACGTTACCTGAAATACCCAACACAGGGGAAATGTAAACTGTAGAAACCATATCCGGTGGATAGGCACAGCCCTCAGTTGAGGGATGGGGCTACCCACCCATCTCAAAAATTTTAACCCAGAATTGTTCCTTTCTAAAGGAAAGGCAGGGACAAAAATTAGAACACAGACTGAAGGAAAGGCCATCCAAAGACTGCCCCACCTGGGGAGTATACTAACATAGACACTATTGCTAATGCCAAGAAGTACTTGCTGACAGGGACTTGGTATAACTGTCCCCTGAGAGGCTCTGCCAGAGCCTGACCAATACAGATGTAGATGCTCACAGCCAAGCATTGGACTCAGCATGAGAACCCCAATGGAAGAGTTAAGGGAAGGACTGAAGGAGCTGAAAGGGATTGTAACCCAATAGGATGAACCACAATCATCTGACCAGACCCTGCCCCCAGAGCTCCCAGGGACTAAACCAACAACCAAAGAGCACACATGGAGGGACCCATGGCTCCAGCAGCATACGTAGCACAGGATGGCATTACCTGACATCAATTGGTCCTGTGGAGGCTCCAATTCCCAGCATTGGGGTGGGGGGTGTTAGGGTGGTAAGTCAAGAGTAAGTGGGTGGGTAGTGGAGCACCCTCATGGAGGCAGGAGGAGGGGGATGTGATAGGGGTTTGCAGAGGGGAACAGGGAAGGGGAACAACATTTGAAATGTAAATAAATAAAATAACCAATAAAAATTTCCAATCAAGCAAGGAGTACAGAGGAACTAAGTTGCTTTTTTTCTTATCCATCCTTACATTATTTTTATTTCCTTTTTTCTTCTGAATTCTTTGATGTTTAAGAAAAATACCAAAATATGTGACTGTAACTAAGCAAGTGAAGGACCTGTATGATAAGAACTTCAAACCTCTAAAGAAGGAAATTGAGGAAGATCTCCAAAAATGGAAAGATCTCCCATGCTCATGGATTGGAAGGATCAACATTGTAAAAATGGCCATCTTACCAAAAGCAATCTACAGATTCAATGAAATCCCCATCAAAATTCCAACCCAGTTTTCATTGAATTGGAAAGAGCAATGTGCAATTTGATCTGGAATAACAAAAGACCTAGAATAGCGAAATCCATCCTCAACAACAAGAAAACATCTGCAGGAATCACTATCCCTGACGTCAAGCTATATTACAAGGCAATTGTGCTGAAAACTGCATGGTACTGGTACAGAAATAGGCATGTGGATCAATGGAATATAATAGAATATCCAGAAATGAGCCCTCATGTATATGGTCACCTGATTTTTGACAAAGGAGCTGTAAACATTCAATAAAAAAAGGACAGCCTATTCAACAAATGGTGTTGGTCCAACTGGCACTCAGCATGCAGAAAAATGAAAATAGACCCTTTTTTATCTTCTTGTATAGAGCTCAATTGTATGTGGATCAAAGATCTCCACATTAAACCAGGTACACTGAAACTATTAGATGAGAAAGTCGGAAAAACTTTAGAACTCATAGACACAGGAGAAAATTTCCTAAACAGAACACCAATAGCTTGAGCTCTAGTTTCTATAAGGCTAAAGACACTATCATGAAAACAAAACGGCAGCCAACAGAGTGGGAAAAGATCTTTACCAACCCCACATCAGATAGAGGACTAATGTCCAAGGTATACAAAGAACTCAAAAAGCAAGATACCAGAGAATCAAACAACCCTATTTAAAAATGGGGTAAAGACTTGAACAAAAATTTCTCAGTTGAGGAATATCAAATGGCTGAGAAACATCTAAGAAAGTACTCAACATCCTTAGCCATCAGGGAAATGCAAATCAAAACAACCCTGAGATTCCACCTCACATCAGTCAGATTGACCAAGATCCAAAACTCAGATGACAATAGATGCTGGCGAGGATGTGGAGAAAGAGGAATACTTCTCCACTGCTGGTGGGGTTGTAAACTGATACAACCACTCTGGAAATCAGTCTGGCGGTGCCTCAGAAAAATGGACATAGTACTACCAGAAGATCCAACTATTCCACTTCTGGGCATGTACCCCAAAGATACTCCATCATACAACAAAGATACTTGCACCACAATGTTCATTGCAGCTCTATTTATAATAGCCAGAAGCTGGAATGAACCCAGATGTCCTTCAATAGATGAATGGATACAAAAATTGTGGTACATTTACACAATGGAGTACTACTCAGCTATCAGAAACAATGGCCTAACAAAATTCTCCAGAAAATGGATGCATCTAGAGAATATCATCCTGAGTGAGATAACCCAGTCATAAAAGAACGGACATAACATGTAGTCACTGATAATGGGATACTAACCCCAGAAAGTCCTGAAGACCCCAGAAACAACCCACAGACTGTGTGAAGATCAAGAAAAAAAGAAATAAAAGAATATATTTTAATTAATATAGAACTGTATCACATCCCCCTTTTTTTCATAAAGCCCCTCCCAGTTTCTCTCCTATCTCCTCAAATTAATAACCTCTTTTCCTATGTTATGGTTACATATATACATATGTGTATGTATAGGTACCCACAAATACTTAATTACAACCTTATAAAAATGTGTTTGTATGCTTTTATGCAAAAATGCTTAAAAATCTGTACATTTATCTTTGTTTATTAAAATAAAGTTTAAAAAAAAGTAAAGAAATTCATGCTGCAATGTGATGCCTTTGAAGCCGAGCAGCTGATATATCAACAACCCTTTAAAGGGGAACTGTTATGTGACAGGCTTTGTCCAGGTGGAAAAAAAAAAAAAGAAAAGAAAAATACCAAAATAAGTTAAGACTGTTCTGTTGCTTTTTTGTAGTAATGCTTTCTTTTCAAGTTGGTTTTTATTAGGGTTCAACAAAATACATCTTAATTTTAGTTTTAAAGTCCTCGGTCTGGTAATCATCAGCATAACGCTTACATTTCTTCAGGTTTTCTCCCATGCCCTCTGCCATATAAGAATGCAAGCTGGACCTAGTACAGTGCTTTGGGTTTCTGCATAGATGTGCTAAGTCCTTCTCTGGTTGACATCCGGCTCTGTGGTCACACACTGTAAATAAAGTCACAGGTTCTGCCTGAACTAAGACCTATGTTCTTTCCAGTCTTGCGTAAACTCTTACACAAGTTCTTCATCTACCAACTGTGGCTTTTGTGAGATCCTTTCTGAGAGAGGACAGTGGTATTGGACAAGAGCTTCGGAAATGTAGACTCCAACTGGCATCCATAAAGGACCTGCTATTACTCTAGGAATTTTAACCTCTTGTATGCCCTTTACTTCTTTTCTTTTTTCTTTAATTTTATTGAATATTCTCTGTATTTATATTTCAAATGTTATACTTATTTTCTATGCAGGTTGCTTCCCCTGTGTTACATTGCAGTTGGAAGATGTACGTGAACCTATGACGCTCAAAGCCTATCATCTACTCTAATCCAGATACCCAAATATTTTCTTTCTTCATGCATTTTATGCTGATTCCTACCGGAAGAAAAATAATATAACTACAACCCATCCACATAAAATAGATAAATCTTTTTAAAAATGCAAGATAAATTTGATCATGTCTATAGTGGCTATCAGACATCTACTACCCCTGAGAGCCACTATGGTACAGCTGCCAATACAATTCTTCTCTCAAACCACAGGTGAGAAACATGGGTGTAAATTTACTAACAAAGTTAACAATAAACCAAAAGGGAAAGCTGTCTGGATCCCAAACCCTCAGGAAAGATGGGGAAATATTCTCTAGAGATCACAAATAGTAGATGGTCTAAGAGTACTTGCCTCCAAAGGCCTAAGCTTTAAGCATATAATTATCCCCATTGCATTGTGTTGTATATCACATCCCAGTGCATTTCTGGATGACCATGAAGGTATGGTATGACATCTCAGGATCTGCTGATCCGGGATTCAGTTCTCCCTATCTGATAGTAGGTTCTAGTTGTAGTATTTGTGTATGTAGCATCTTAGTAATGGCTAATTGCCAGTGACACCGGATTCCCAAACTAGAACTAGGCGCTCTGTGAAAAATGGAGCACATACAAATTCTTTGTAACTTCTTTCTCATATGAATACCACATCCTCCTCAGAACTGAGCCTATGACTGACTGACAAGCCCAGTGGAGAGAGAGTAGAAAACAGGAAAACATGCATTATACAGTGCCCAGCACTCATCAGACCCCCCTCCAGAAAGGGGAAATTACAAAGGGTGAATGGTGGGAAGTCGTTTTATCTGCAAGAAAAATATGCCCTGCTCTCTACTCAAAAAACAAGGGGCCGTGAAGCAACCACATTATTTAAAGCTACAAGGCAAACAGGAAGAGGCAAACCAAACACAGGCCCTGAGAACTTCTCACAAAGGCTGGGCCTGATCACAAGCAAGAAGGGCATGCTGACAACTTCTAGGGGCTGCTGTGAAGTTTGAACATCTAGATGGAGAAGGAAGGAGGAGAGGAAAGTACCAGTTCCCCTTTACCAAGCTATTTAGCAGAACGGTTTCTCATTAAAAAGAATAACAATGCTTTCTGATACCAACCTCCATCGGTATAGCATTAACATCTGAGAAAGAAACACAGGGAAAATGTCCAGGATTGATGTTACAAAGATTTCTCAAAAGGACAACAGAAACTCCAGAAAAATGGTGAAGCTTAAAATTATTTGGCAACACAGGTAACTCCTGTACCAATGATACTTGTGATTTATATATTGGACCAAGAGAATCCTTAGTTGTAAAGCATGTCACATTTTTTAGACATAAAATATTTCCCTATTTTAACCACATTTTACAGCATGTGCAGCCACAGTAAATATCAGATCTTAGCTAAATTATCCCATTGCTTTTCAGGACTGAAAAGAAAGAACAGGATTTGTGATAGCCAAGGCATTTTGGACATTGTTCTGAACATCTGTGGTAGGCTAGTGAGTCCCTTGTCGGTCATAACCTCCCCAGTGAGTACCCTGAGGATGGAGCAACTGTTCAGTTAGTAGAGTGTCAGCTGGGACCAGGTCTATCCAATGACACAATTCCCTTTTTCTTTCCCTTTGCCATGGGATAAGATATATTTAAGGGATGCTGTGAAATGCTCTATAACATGATAATTTATCATGATAGAAAATGTGAATTTCTTTGATGCCAGAACAGAGTAGCAGTGGAAAATGTTTTCCCCTTGGATACAACCAGAGGTATGATTTCATTTCACTCTCAAACTGAGTGATCTTCCTAAGGGCTGACAGCCAAAGACCTTCTCATTCTAGATATGAACAGCATAGAAAAATGAATGAGCCATCTGACAGTAGTATTAATGTATGTTTTCGTATTTCTCCACTCTGACAAGATGTAGTGTCACAGAGAACCAAATTAACACAGCAGGAGGCTTTGTCATTAAAGAAATTCCAGTATGCTTTGATTATTGCTGGCAAGAGAGCTGAGTGTGGGGGGCAGACAGCAATCCTAGTCTCAGAACTAATATTCTTGTAGACAGCACAGCTCTGTCTCTGTGTATCTTGAATTGGGAGATAGGGTGTAATTTGTCAAATCTGGAGGGACAAAAAGGATTTCCAAGCTAGGTACTTAAAGGTACATCCAACCATAGATCACAGTAAACACAGTTGTCAATGTTGCTATAATCATAAAAATAAAATAAGTGTGTGTGTGTGTGTGTGTGAGAGAGAGAGAGAGAGAGAGAGAGAGAGAGAGAGAGAGAGAGAGAGAGAGAGAGAGAGATGAGAGTCGGGGGAGAGAGCTACAAAGTGCATCAGTGCAGTTTGTAGGAGCAGAATATGCCATTTGTGAGACTAATCCAGAAAGGCACTTAAGTAGCAGGGTAAAATAAGATTTATTTATCTGAAAGAAGTTACCAAATATAATCAGGCAATTTCCTGAGTTTCTGAAGTCCTCACTTTAATGGTGTAATTGTGTTCTTTGTCTTTGCATTTGAATTAGAAAGCTACCATTTTACAGCCTAAAACTGCTTTTTCTTCCTTTCTTCCTTCCTTCCTTTGATTCCTCCTCCTTCATATTTATTATACCTTGTTCATTAGGAATAAATAGTAAGAGATCCAGGTTCCTAATATATAGATCTCTCATTCATTGGTTACCAGCTAATAATCCCCAATTTTCTCATCCAATAATTAAAACAATAATTTTATTTAACCCTACTGCCTAGGATTGTGCATATCCAGTGTGAGAGTTAATAAGGAAACATTCTGGAAAAAAACAGGCCTAACCCTCCAAATGGGGATGGCTTCTAGGTAAGCACAAAGACACTGAACTCTCCTGATATCTAATAGTGGAAGTTATATACAGGAGGGAAAAACACATAGTGATATCTGTACATTCTTTGGGAAACAGGTATAGGTCTATTTCCCTTCTACCCTGAGATAAGGAACCCTGGGCCTATTTGAAACCCAATTCACTGAAAGAAAGATGAGCTGAACTCCTATCGCATGAAACATAAAATAAAGATTAAAAATCCACTTAGTTGTCTCAATTAATTGTCTCATGCCTTAATGTGGTACTCAGTCCTTACTGGGATGGGTAATTACACCACAAAATCATTTTGATCTGAAAGAGTCTAACCAAAAACAATTAATTGGAGGAAGCATTGTCTCCAAAATAGAACACCTCAGGTTTTTGTGGGGAGGAAAAATAAATGGTCTTTTACATAGATGGCCCAACAAGACTGAATGAGGAGACTGGAGGGAGGATCATTGAATTCTACAAGAACAATAGTGATGCTAGTTCATCACTATTTCAGTCTCTGGTAACTAGCAGAGGGAGCTTTGTAAGCAGAAACCCAAGCCCAAAACATACTATTGAGCCATGGCAACCGGATCAGACAGAATAGGTATCTACCTACTGACTACAGCCAAAAGTCAATAAACTATTTCTTCCATAAAATGATTCAGAGTTTCAAAAGTGAACTTGACAGTTGGATTTTACTGTAGCTGTTAGGTCTGGTTTTACATCCTAATCAGATGTTCTCAGAAATAAGACTCAGACTCAAAATATTTTTACAAACACCTTGGCCATATAGCTAGACTCTTCTTGGACTAGACACCATTTGTTACAAGGCTTTCTAGATCCCTCACTAAGTTGTTGTGTATTGATGGAATGGGCTTTGAGTCTTTTATTGACTGTACAGTATCTTCTATTTCTAAATAAAACTTCAATTAAAAAATCTGCTGCCTCTGCTCAAATTGATAATTACTACAGGTAATATATACACTTCTTAACCTGCAGATCCACTTTTTAATTTGTCTTAGCACTTGGTCTTATGGAGGCAAGATTTAATACAGATTTTTTTGCCTTTCTCTTATGTATGCAGTTTTATGCAATGTGTATTAATTTATAAATATCCCATGTGTGGATAGAGATCATACAACTTTTTTTCCTAAAACTATTTAGAGAAATTTTCTGAAGTGATGCTCCTTTATTGCTAAATGTTTTATTAAGACATATTTTCTTAATGTATGAATAGCCACAAAACTATTATCAACTCATAATGGACAGCATATACTATCCAGATTTTCCCAATAGTCTGCTTTATGGTAAAACCAAATTTTAGGACAAGTGTTCTATGCCACTATCATTTCACATTAGTCTCTTAATCTAAAACAAAAACTCTCTAACAGAACTGTTGCTGATGCTGCCGCAGATGCTGCAAATGCTTCAGATGCTGACCATTCTCTCCATCTAGACCAGCCCCAACTGTGTGATCACTGAACGTTTTAAATAAGAATAATAAGTATTAGAAATCAGTTTTATTGTATTTAATGATCAATAAATGTATCTCAATACATTCATGACCACATGTTGTAGCTACTGTTTATGGTGTTGAACACTTCAACAATAATTCTTAAGTCTTTTGTCTGTGCATGTGCATATGTGTGTGTGATAGGCATAGATTGTGATAGCCACATCATAGCCAGAAAACAGTGTTCAATAGTTGTTCTTGGCATCTTCTGACTTAAGCTATCTGACTGTCTCTTCATTCATGATGTTCCCTGGATCATGCATCTGGAGAAGGAAGAGACTGTTACATATACCCAATTCAAGTCTGAGAACTGAATGCTCACATTTTCATCCTGTTGACCTGGTATGATTTTCTAAGCTGCCACCCTCTGAATTTCAGAAGCTTTATTAAACAAGGCAGAGAGCACTAAAACTATTTGAGTTTTCATGTCTGCATTTAGAAGAGAGTTTGACTACACATCCGTTTGGCAAAGCATCAGTATCAGATTTACCTATAGGACCTGTGACCTCTGCAATCACAATTTTTGACAAGGTTTACAGGCCCAGAATGTATTCACTAAGAATATAGATCTAATAGAATATATTTACCCCTAAACTGTCATGTCACTATAGCAGCCGTGAGCATATATTGTCTGGAACATTATTATTATTGTAGCACACAGTATCCACAGCTGATTACAATTATTGATGGCTTTTATGGCCCAGCAGCCTACGAAGAATCTTATTATGAACACTGGCCAGGAAGGATGCTTTAAGTCCAGATCTTACTTAATTTCTGTGTCTTGTAGCCAGAGCATGCCTTCCAACTCAGTAGCCATTTAATCATTTCTGCCTCTAGTAAGTATTCCTCATCCTTTTTTTCATGGTACTCACTAAGACCCTGCATCACCACACTCAATGACTCTTCTTTTGGTTAACAAACATATTTTATTAGTTTTTATACTTTCTTTACATCAATACAGTACATCTTGACCGCACTTACCCTTTTACAGCATTTCCTGTCTCTCTCCTCACAGAGGTCCCAACCTCTCGCAACACATGCCCTATCTTTTTCATAGTATACCGATTTCTAATTTAACTGCCAATATATTCATGATTGTAGAATCATCCACTGGAGCATGGGCTCATATCTTAAAGTTACCAGAGCTCATGGAATCTTAAGGAGAAGAGAATCTTTATCCCTCACAGGCCTTCTGCTAGAGATAAGGGTATGTAAATCCCTCCTCTTTTTCCACAAATTGACTTGTGACAGACCTTCTATTTCTTCTCTGTGTCCCAGCATTATGGCTCTGAGCAATAGCCCTCATGGTTTCTGACCATTTTTGCATATTAAACATTCTCCAAATCTTGACCAGACATCAATTAGTTGACTCTGTGTTGGAGTGTTGACTGGCTTAAACATGTGCAGGTCTGTGCAGGAAACCACAGGTGCTATGAGTTCCTGAATGCAGTGGTCCTGTCCCATCCAAAAGACTCTGTCTTCATCTATCCAGACTTCTGGCTCTTTCCATTCTCTCTTTCTAGATTTTTTTTTTTATTTTAAGATAAGACAATGGATACAGAATCATTCTTCCCCATTGAGGCCCAACAAGGAAGCCAGTCTAGAAGAACGTACCCCACAGAGAGGCAACAGTTTTAGTTGTTTAAGACCCACCTGAACACAGAGCTGCAAATCTTCTACATATGTGCCGGTAGCAGGGGGTGTCTAGCCCTTTAATTGGTGGTCTCTGAGAGACACAAGGGTCCAGGTTAGTTGATTCTGTTGGTCTTTCTATAGAATTCCTATCTCCTTGGGGTCCACCATCCTTCCCCCAACCATTCCATAAGAGTCCCCAAGCTCAACCCATTGTTTGGCTGTGAGTCTTTGCATGCTTCTGAGTCAGCACTGGGTAGACCCTCTCATTGGACAGCCATGCTAGTCTCCTGTTTGCAAGCATAACAGAGTATCATTAATAGTACTAGAGATTGATGCTTGACTATGGGATGGCTCTCAAATTGGGCATATTACTGGTCAGCAATTCCCCTCAATCTCTGCTCCATTCCCCATCCCTGCATTTCCTGTAGACAGGATAAATTTTGGGTGGAAATTTTAGTGGATGAGTTGGTATCCCTATCATTCCACTGGGGTTTCTGCCTGGCTACAGAGGTAGCCTCTTCATGTTCTGGGCATATACCCAAAAAATGTTCTGCCATCCCTTAAAGAGGCTTACTAAACCATGTTCATAGCAGCTTTATTCATAATAACCAGAAACTCAAAACAACCTAGATGTCACTCAACTAAAAATTGGATAAAGAAAATATGGTACATCTACACAATAGAATACTATTCAGCTATTAAAAACAAAGACATCATAAAGTTTGCAAACAAATAGATGGAAGGTGAAAATATTCTGAGTGAGGGAACAGGAGGCAGATGAAAAGAAAGAACTGAGTGGGAGGGTGGATAGGAGGGGGATTGGAGGAGAGTTCAGAATCAGGTATGAGGTGAGACAGGAGAAATAGCCAGATGGTCATGAGAAATATTAAAAATCTGCAACTGATGGGGGTGGGTAGGTGGGTAGCATATTGAAGATGTAATGGAGACCTGGGATATGAGAGGCTCACAAGATTCAATAGAGGTGAGCATAGCTCTGACTCACAGTATTGGGAATATGGAACCTAAATATTGTGGTATTTTAAAATGAAGAATTAATCATGTAGTTAAGCATTTAATCCTTTTTATTGACAGTGTCATGCCTTGTGTTCTTTTTTCTGTCTCCTGTAATCTTATAGAGTTGAGAACAGGTGGCCTCTTGATCTCCAAAATTACTTGCATATTAACTACCACATAAATCTTAAATAGACTTGAATCAGATGATTGACTATAGGAGGGAATAATTGAAAACAACTTGATTGTTGCCTTCTGGAAACTGAACATTTGTTAGCTCATGAAGGCATTTGGAAATGCAATGGTTTCTCCTTAAGAAAATAGAAGACAGAAGTCAGCATCACGAAGCAAAACAAGAAACACAGCAATTACGTTACAAACTTGGAAGTTATTCTCAATGGAAAGGTCATCTTCAGCCAGAAACAACTAATTGAAATGGTGGATATTAGAGTGAGTTCATTCTCTGTCTAAAAATCACAGTTCTGGAAACAGCAATACATCACACCCTTCGACCAAAGCATCCTCTGGTGCTAAGCATGAACTGAAAGCATCGTAACTGTGGCAGTAAATATTAAAAAATAAAATGTTTATCTCCCTATTGGCCCTGAAGTCTCAGTCCTCAGGCCCGACCCTGATACGGAGCTGTGCACTCCTCTGGCACCGGGTCTGAGCGAACACCACAGCCCAACTTGTCCACACAACTCCCTTCCCTGGCAGTTTTCTACTGCCTTTTCTCCGCCTCTGTCCTGGGGTGTTTCTCTACTCCAAAATTCCACATAAATACAGCTCTACAGCCTGATAGCTTTCCATACAGGTGTATATAGTCAATTCTCAATTCACAAACCTTCTACGCAACAAGACTGCACCAAATAGACAAAGATACAAACTGCCCTTCTGCATGAGATATTAGACCTGTAAAATCCTTAATGTTCATAGCTTTTTAACACCAATTATTATCACATGGGTCTAGCTGGTCCTTGGGATGCTCCATCTTGCCACGACCTCTCCTCGGCCTCTGACCTCCTCAGACCTTCCCACCTCCCTCACCCTGCCCAGTCACTGATTTTCCTTTATTTTACTAATTAAAATAGGAAGGTTCAGATGAAGTCACCTCGAGTACATGACTGGGTAGCCCTTCTTGGGGAAGTGGAATTAACGTTAAAATAAAAACAGCTTCAGGACAATCTACTGGTATGTGCTCCCTGAGGGATGTAGATGGTGAGACAAAAAAAAAAAAAAAAAAAAAAAAAAAAAAAATCATGCCTCTAGGAGAAAAACACTTTGCCCAAATGTTATCCACAGAGTTCTGCAACTGTCACTATTGTTAGAATTTTTTTATGACAAAGATAACTACAATATCAGGAAAAAATATTTACAGAATATAATCAGAAATCATCTTAATTTTTTTAATCCTTGAGCCTTCTGTCCCCTTGCCACCTCTACTCAGTCCCCGAATATGTCTGGGACAGACTTCACCAGTCATTCTTACACAGTTAGCATTAGACACTTACAGCAGCACAAAACTCTGTGCCATGTGTTAGATATATTATATGTATATATACATGTGAAATATATAGCAAAGTTTTATGTATGTATATATGCCTGTATGTATGTATGTATGTATGTATGTATGTATGTATGTAACAAAATATTTCTAGCTGTCTTTAAATTGAAAGTCCCAACCTATGTAGCAATTTCAGAGTGTTGCCAACAAAGCCTGACGTCAGGGAAGTAGACGTGTTCAGACTCCCTTAACTTTTTTGATTACTCTTACCAAATTCCATCTCACCTGAATCCAAATTAGAAAAACTACATCAGTATTTCTATCCAAACTTTTATCCTCACATTATCAAATCTCACCCTTCTTAGAATTGTCTGTGTATAGGAGAATTATGGATTATGTATTTTATTGGTTTCATGTGGTGATTTGTTTTAGAATCCACATCCCACTTTCACCTGACTAAAACGTACTAAATACTACTTCAATCATGCCCTACGTTAGAAGCATAATCAGAGCTCTTCTTACTTATGGGATATGTGGAAGAAAAGTAGGATAAAACATTCACAGGAGAATAAGCCATTGGTAACTGCATCTTAGAGAAATTTTCCTATGGGATGTGCAATACTTGGTACCTTAATGGGTTTCAAGAGGTAGAAGTGAGCAGGTAATTGCAGTAAAACTACTGAACAGAATGTGACTATAGTGCTTGGATAACATGTAAGGGAACTGTTTTGTGAAAGGTTTAATATGTGCTTGACCTGTGCTATCTGGTATATATTGGATTTACTATATTTTATGATAGGACAGTGTCATTCAAATGAAATCGTCATTAGTTGGAAGAAAGAGTAATGGAAATGAAATTTGCCCTTGTGTGCTGCTGGTACTGGAACTTGCTCTCTGGCACTTCACTGAAGCTAAATCAATTATGTTTCTGCTGAGACTTTAGCTGAGATCAAATAAAGCAAAGGAAAGGAGGGGAAATTGGGATGCCTCTAAGCAGTGTTGAAGGCATGCATCTCCTGGCAACTGTGGCAGTGAGCACTAGCAACAATCATACTCGGTGTTACAGGGTCAGATTCTTTCTGTGGCAACTTGTTGTATATAATTCAGCCACAATTCTCTTGTCCACTTCACATTTCTGAGATTTGTTCTTAAGCCTTCCCAATTATCCTTGAACTTGTCCACTATCTTTGCAACAAGGTCCTTTCTGATTCATTTCCTTGAGCCTTGTCTCTTGTTTGCAATCAGTGGCTGTGACTAATGAATGTGTCTTTACTTCTCATTCTGTCTACACTTCTGGAACTAACTTGTATTGCTGAAATAATAGATACTAAACTGAATTAAACTGAACGGTTAATTGCGGAATTCCAACAAGCTTCACATTTTGTTTTATTCATTTATTTATTTTACACAAAGGCCTATGCTAGAAAACTCATCCTGTTGATATTGTTCTGAATATTCTCCTTTGATTTCATTCTCCCCTATCTTCATGGGCTCACCCACTATTTCCATCTGATCCTAATCTGCCGATCAGAGCCTTAGGTTTTACCTGTACAGTTTCAGTTCACATTTTAAACTTCTGAGATGCTTTCATCATGTGAGCTGACAGCCTTTCAAACATCTCTGATGGAGAAGACATACGGGGGTTACTTCTGGGTAAGGTGGCAGACTAGAAACCCTGTTGGAATGTGTGGCTGGTTACGATTAGAGATGTAAAGGGACAGGCAACATTCATCATTCCATCTATTACTTCTTTACTCCTCCAACTAACCTGATCAACAAACACCCTGCAATAAACCTGTCTACTCTGAGAACCACAGACTTCCTCTACCATCAGACTAAACTTCTGCAACTGTATTCATTGTAGCTGCTACCAACCACATATCAGTATTCCCCCCCTCCCCCGCAAACCCCAGCCAGGCAAACTGGGCTAAAGCAAATCTACAAAAGAAGCATCTGTAAGGTTTCCATAGAACAGGCTCCAGCCGCTGTTGTCAGGGCCACTGTAACACTCCAGGAGAGAAAGGGGAAGCCATAGAAGTAAAAACAAGAAAGAAAGAAAAGAAAGAAAAGTCTAACCAGTACTTTAGAGGTTTCACATCCACTAACCAACCCTGGTGGAAGAAAGGACCAACTGCTCTATATGTAGTTTCCTACCTCTACTCACCACAGCCCACAGAACCCAGTCACGTGACACCACATTCAAGAGGACCTGGAGCAGACAAATAAGTGAAAAACAATCAGGTAAAATCGACAGAGTACAGACTGGGCCAAGGTGAAGGGGCAAATCAAGGGATGCAGGAAGAAATGGAATCAACATTCGGGTCAGAGATGTGCTCCTAGATTTCCATCCAGCTTCCTTTCTCGGTACAGCTGTTCCTTACCTGCCACAGATGCATGCACAGGTATGACATCACGGTAACAGGCACACAGTGTTCCTTACCTCCTACCACCTTTTATTCTGTGTCTGTCTGCTTTCATATTTTAATTTTCCTCTATTAGCTTCCTTTCTTTTTTAGCACACCCATTCTTTTTTTTCATAAATTCCAAATCCCTAGGCATGGACATGCTGAATGATGCTTGATTATTTATCTTTACTTATTTATTTTAATCTATCAGTAACCAAAACTCCCACATATTCATTCAATTCCATCTTCTTGTCTGAATTTCTACTCTTCTCTATCTCTTTCTCTCTCTCTCTCTGTCTCTCTCTCTCTCTCTGTCTGTCTCTCTCTCTCTCTCTCTCTCTCTCTCTCTCTCTCTCTCTCTGTGTGTGTGTGTGTGTGTGTGTGTGTGTGTGTGTCTTCTACTTTCCATCTAACAACCTAATACCTGTAGGCTCCCTCTGATTGTTCATCTTTTCATTTCCACACACACACTAATGCTTTAGGATACATTGTACAGTTGGCCTCATTACCCCTACACTAATCTATACTTAACATGTACCTGATTTATAGTCTCCTGTTACTTCATTATCAGAGTGAGCTAACTACTGGACTGTGACTGTTGCACAGACAGTACTTGCCCAAAAGGGCCGACTGGAAATAGAGCCGGGGATGTGAACAGCAGATTGGCAGACCAAAAAAAATCACCAAAACGATACTGAAACCCCGACTCTTCTGAACACTAAAAATATGTCCACTGAAACGAGAGGCAAACTGAATTTACAGAACAAGAATAAAGAAGAATCTTAATGATCCAACCCCAGTTATGCATGTCTTAACACAAGAAGACAGGTAACATGCACAAAAAAAAAAAAAAAAAAAAAAAAAAAGAAAGAAAGAAAGAAAGAAAGAAAGAAAGAAAGAAAGAAAGAAAAAACAAGACTATTTGTCTCCTCCAAAAAATGACCAATCCTATATTTTGGGCCTTGAGATCTGTAGCAAGAGTAATAGGTATGTAAAAAGAGAAAGGAAGACTTTTTAAAATGACTTAGACAAAGTTCCAGGTGTAGAATTCAAAAGAATAATTTTCCAAATGATAAGCCTACTCAAAGAGAAGCTCAGCATTTTTTCAAGAGAACAAATGCCAAAATCTTCATAGAAGAATAAAGCCAAACTACAATAAGAAACTAGACTTTCACAACAAGATAGAGGCAAACAGGAGTAGAAAAGAAACTACCTCATTCTATTATCTTTAAAACATAAAGAACAAAGAAACTATATGGAAAGCAATAAAAGAGAATGACTAAGTGGTGTATAAAGACAAGTCTATTGACATCACAGATAGCTTCTCCATCTCAATCATAGAAGCAATGAAGCCTGGATTATGATGTTTCTAAATCTGAAAGATCCCAATTTCCATACGCAGCAAAATATTAATAATAATTGATGGTGAAATAAAAACATTCCATAATCAAAGCAGGCAAAAGGAATTCAAGATCACCAAACCAGCCCTACAAAAGATACTAGAATGAATATTTCAGTATAAGAGAGACATGAACTCACCAAAAAAGAGGAGAGGAGGAAAAAGAGATTATGATATGCTATCTATTACACAAAACAAGACTACAAAGTTCTTCAGCACTACCAAGTTAACCAAGTTAAGACAAGGAGCAATATACACCTTTCAGTCATACCCATGAGAGCCAAAAATCTCAATTCACTCATCAAAAGGTACAAACCTATAGACTGTATTAGAAAGCACAATCCTTTGAATCATTTTAGCTGTTTCTAACACACACACACACACACACACACACACACACACACACACACACACTATATGAATATATATGTATATTCATTCATTCACCAAAGATTAATATCATGTTATAGTGAAATGATCAAGAAAAGTATTCAAAGCAAATGGAAGCAAGAAATGTATACGTATGACTATTGTAACATCTGGAAAAAATAAACTTTAAAGCAATTCATGTCTGAAGAGATAAAGAGGGTTATTTCATATTGATCAACCCAACAATAAGGAATTCCAATTTTAAATGTACATACACCATTTAGATATAGACTTATTCAATTTTATAAAAACAAACATTATTATATTTAAAAGTACAGACTAATCAAAACCAGTGACAATGATACTCTACTCTCACCATTAGACAATCCAACTGTGCAAAAAAAGTGAACAAAGATACATTTGCCTGAGCACACCATAGATGAGTCTATGAAGTAGAGCATGTGCTAGGACACAATTCAAGTCTCAAGAAAGACTGAAACATCTTTGTGTTGGTTTGATGAGAAATGTCTCTCATAGGATCATATATTTGAACATTTGATCCTCAGAACCTATTTTAATGCACCAAATCTCTGCTTTGCATTTATGGTTAAAGGTGTGACCTCCCAGTGTATTGTCTAGTGGCCTGCTTCTATGCCCCCTCACCGTCACACATTCTCCTTCTAGAGCCAAAAGCCAAAAGCCAAAATTAACTGTTTCTTCCATGAGTTGCTTTTGGACATGTTGTTTTATCCCAGCAACAAAAAGTAACTGATAGAATCCTGTATTTTATCATACCATAATGGAATAAAGCTAAAAACAATAGCAAATGGAACTACAGAAAATACACAAACTCAATATGGTTAAGCAATGCATTAGATGACAAAGGCTTCTTTGCAGAAACCAAGAATTGTTAATTTCTAACATAAAATAAAAGTGAAAATACAATATATCCAAAATCTGTGGCATACAAAGAAGGCAGATTTAAGGATAAAATTTATACTACTAAGTGCCTACATAAAAAAGAAAAACGAAGTGGAGCTTAAAAAGGAAGATATTTCAACAGATCATGAGGAAATTCAGAAAATCATAAAGAGATAACATTAACATTTTATATTCCAATAAATTGGAGAATTTAAAAGAAATGAATTGGTTTCTAGATACACATGGCCTACAAAAAATTAAACAACAGTCTAAATAATTTAAACAGACCTATATCAATAAAATTAGAAGCAGTAATTTAAAATTCTCCAACTAAAAAATGCACATTGTGTAATGAATTCAGCAGAGAATTCTCCAAGACCGTCAAAGAAAATCTAACAATAGTAATGTTGCTCAAACTGTTTTACAAACTTTACAAGGAAAAAAATAATATTTTCAAACTAGTTCTGTGACCCAATAGTACTCAAATACCAAAGTGCAAAAGGAAACAACAGAAAAAGCAAATTCAAACCTAATTTCCCAGATGAACATAGGTATGGAAATTCTTAATAAAATACTTCCAAACTATATTCAAGAACACCACCAAAAGATCAAGCTGGCTTCATCCCAGAAATGATTTAATGTACCTAAATCAGTAAATCTATATCATCACATAAAATCAAGAACATAAATGACTTATTTATCAATTGGTATGGAAAAAACTGGAACAAAATACAGCATTCTTCAAAATAAAAGGTCTGGAGAGACTAGGAATGAGTAAAAAAAACACATAAATTCAGTGTAACAAGCTGGTCACCAACATCATGGCAAATGGAGGAAAACTCAAAGCATCTACAGTCCAGTTTCAAAAAAGAGAATTATGTCCACTTCAGCTGTCCAATTCAATATACTTCTTGGCGTCTCAACTAGATCAGTAAGAAAACGAAGGAAACAACATGGATAAAAACAGGAAAAGCCAAAGCCAAAGTATCTTCATTTGCCGATGACATCCTATATAAGACAGGCCTCAGATATTTCAAGAAATGCCTAAAGCTGATAAACACTTTCACTGGTGTAGCAGATTACAAAATTAATATATTAAAGTTAGTAGCACTCTTCTACACCAAAGACAGACTCAGACAAAGAGAAAAAGGGGGAAAACAGTCTCATTAGCAATAAAAAAGAAAAACTAAACAAAACGTCTTGGAATAAATGTGACAAAGGAAGTAAAGTACGTATACAATGTAAACTGAAACCCTGAAGAAAGAGATAAAAGACACCAGAAGATGGAGAGACCTCCTATACACATTGAGTCATTCTGAGAAAATGCTGGCAGAATTACCACTCATGACTTCCAGTTATACCAGAGAGCCATAGTATTAAAAACAGCATGGTTCTTGTACAAAAACAGACACAGCCGTCAATGAAACCATTAATCAGGACCCAAATATAAGTTGATGGCCCTATACCCACCTGATTTTTGACACATATGTAAAAAAAAAAAAAAAACAAAAAAAAAAACAAAAAAACATGCATTGAAGAAAACACTACATCTTAAACAAACAGTACTGGGAAATTCAGAGGAATGAAACTTGATCCTTCTCTCTTACGCTAAACAATCAATTCAAAATAAGACAAAGATCTTAATGTTAGACTAGAAACTATGAAGTTGGAAGAAAGATAAGGGTGTGTACACTTCAGATATAGCTTCAGGTAAAAATTTCCAGAAGAGGCTTTTGGCTTCCCAAGAAATAAAGCAAAGCAAAACAAAACAAAAAATCCCAACAGGTATGATGTAATGAAATTAAGAAGTTTTATATCACAAAGGAAGCTTCTAACCAACTAAAAAGGCAGCCTACAGAATGGAAAAGAAAACATTGACAGTATACTTCTGATAGGTGATTAGATCTAGAATACACAACAACTGAAAAAAGCTACACCCCAATAAAATAATCCAGATAAGAAGTAGGCTATGGAACTGAACAGAGGCTCTACAAGAAAAACACATGGGTGAGAAATTCTTTAAGAGCTTTCCCCATAATAAACTTAAAAGTAAAAAAGCAAATAAAAAGGTGCTTTGATGTTTTATGCAACTCCAGAACAAATGACTAAGTTTTAGCAAACCAAACAATATGCTGAATATTAGAGACCTTGGAACACTCAGTCCTAAATGAGATGTCTTCATCAAACCTTTCCTTTGAAGGCTTAAGATGTATGCAAAAGACGAAGCAGGAAGATTGTACTGTTAGAGGAATGAACTACACCAAGGAAGCATGACTTCCAGACACAACAGAACTGATTCACATACAAACTCACAGAGACCATGCCAATGCACAATGCCTGCCCAGATCCAAACCCAAGGGAGTCCCAGGACTGAGAGGGGATATAGACACAATAAATCCCCATCTTTTAACCCAGACTCAAAAAGAAAAATTACTTATCTCCAATGTAATCTCATTTGCAATATAAACCACACTTAAGGGAGGGTTCCCTGCCCAGCAGTAGGTGGACAACACAAAATCAAATCAAGGGAACTTTGGGAAATATTTTTCTCATAGTTCTTTGGGCATTATTATGTTTTCCTTATTAGTCTTTTGCTATATTATGGGTTCTGGTCTTGTATTTTATGAGTGTATAAGTGTATGTACATTTGTGCTTTTTGTACTTTTCTAGGATTGGAAGCTCATGGGACCTAGAGGGCAATATACTATTATTCTGCTAAATGTACCTAGTATTAAATGTCCACTATATTCATACCTCTATATGCATAGATTAATTTTCCCTCAGATCCCACTAGAGAAGCTTTGCTGTCCGGTGATTAGTGGTAGACATCAATCTACAGGACAGTATTTCTTCTGTACATGTCAAGAACAAGACACTCACAAACTCACAGCAGCTGTGGTTGGCACTGCAAGACCCGCAAAAAATCAAACAAGTCAACATTTTATCATGAAAGATTAAGGAAGCCACAGTTATCCAATGCTTACTAAGGCACAATGGACAGCCGATAGCTTCTATGGATGAAAGAATCAGTTGTCTTTGAGAGTGTAGACCCTGGAGGGCCAGCAGTCTCCAATGCATTGTTTAACACAGAGAAATATATTTCCCCAAATAAAACGAGGACATGAAACTAGGGAGATGAGTGTGAATATGGGAGGAATTATTGTATGAATCTCTGAAAGAATTAATGAAAGTATAGGTTTTTAAAAGTCCAAAGTACAGCTGAAGGGCTGTCTGAATTTACCAATCTCTGGTGCAGAGAACCATACTAAGGAACTCTGTCAAAGCAGACAAGCCATAGACTTTTAAAAAGAAAAGTATTCTCTGAGCATTTCAGCTAAGGGGAGATAGAACCTGTTGTGACCACCTCCAGTAGATAGGCACAGCCCTGGTCCAGGGATGGAGCCACCAACCCATCCAAAGTTTTTAACTCAGAAACATTCCTGTCCGAAGGAAGAACAGGGACCAAAAAAAAAAATTAAAATAAAATAAAAGAAACAGAGACTGAAGAAGGGCCAACCAGGGCTTTCCCAACCTGAGGATCTATCATGTCTGCAGACACCAAACCCAACACTGTTGTGGTCAAGAGGTACTTGCTGACAGGAACCTAGGGGCAGTTCCTGAGGAAGTCCAGCCAGAAATTGGCCAATACAGATGTGGATGCTTGGGGCCCACCTTCAGACTCAGCTCAGGGAACCTGGCTGCGGAGCTGGCAGAAGAACTGGAAGAGCAGAGGTGGATTGAAACCCCATTGGAAGAATAATGTATGCTGTCCTGACCACCCAGTTCTCTTTAGACCACCAAGCAAAGAGTGTGTTCTTGGAGGGATCCTTGGCTCCAGATACATATGTAGCAGAGGATGGCCTTGCCTGACAGCACCAGGAGGGAAGGCCCTTGGTCCAGGGGAGGCTTGATGCCCCAGCATAGGGGGATGATGGATCAGTAGGACATGATAGTGTGCCTAGGTGGGGGAGCACTCTCATACAGGCAAATGGGAAGGGGGAGGGCCAATGTTGGATGGGAAGAGTTGGTGAAGGGGTAACCAGGAAGTGGGATATCATTTGAGATGCAAACAAATGGAATGATTGATAAAAATTAATGTCATAAATAAATAAATAGATAAATAAATAAAAAACTGTTTTTATTTCTTTTTAATGTTCTTTCTTTCAAGCCTATCCCACACATTGGACTGAACATATATATATATTGACCCCAGATTCAAGTCAGTTTCAGAGGAGCCATCAGCCATTCCCCAGTAGAGCAACTACTGAGCTCTGAAAACAACGCCCTAGGAGTTAGAAAACGGAAACATTCCAGTGAGCTTTGGCACCTCTCTATTTCATTTCCTTTTCATAATAATCCTGCTGTTCAAAAAAGAGTTCTGAAATGCCACTTTATAAACAACTGGGTTTCAAAAACAGTTAGCAAAGTCTTCCCATTGTTTCCTTGCTGCTTTGTGACAGCCTCTGTGAACGGAATTTCCACAAAGAAACACAAGAGTTGCCACCGCCTTGCTCACCAGCATAACTTAATAATATGCACGCTATATGGCATTGAGTATTGGGTGGGATATTATATATCTAAATATATCAAAAAGCAAATTAATTAATGAACATCATTATTTATTTTCTTGAAAATATTCCTTTTCATCTTCATTAAAAATAAGCTCAACTTCACCCTGTTAAATAAATCTGAGAATTAGCAAAAGAAATAGTGACCCAACAGGAATAATCGGTCACTTTATTCCAAAAACATATTCATTCCTTGACCAAGAGTACAACTAATATTTCTCTAAGGGTAAGAAAAGTATATAGAATGAATTCCACAGCTCTTCATAAATATCCCCAAGTATAGGATCAGGTTCTATGCTTCTTTTTCTGTCTGGATACATTATGCTGTCTGCTACAAATATTGTAGACAGAACATTTTCTCAGTGGCTACAGCTAAAGTCCTAAACACTGTCCTAATGACACAGAACTTAAGAAAAGCATGAAGTTACAAAGAAGTTTGGACAAGACATCTTTGTAAAATGCCACTCTACAAGAAGGTTTCTCCTGTGGTGGGTTTTGCTTAAATTTTGATTTTGTATAAGTCATTTGGAAACTTTACCGTGTAACTTCAGACAAGGAGGTATGAAAGAGAAAAGAGAAGTTAAAGAGATAGCTCCAGTGTTACCTGTGTTTTACTGCCCTTGAGGAAGACTCAGGTTTTATCCCCAGCACTAACATCAGGTTACTCACAACAACCTTTAACTCCAATTCCAAGCGACCCTTGTCCTCTGACCTTCAGAGTCACCTATACACACAGAGTACATAAATTCACAAGGCATACATGCATGCATATGAATTAAATAGATAAATACGTTAAAGAAAAAAGAAAATTGAAAAAAAATGCAAGTCATAACAGCTCCCAAGTTTGTAAAGTTAAATGACTCTCAGGGATTATAGAAAGCCACAGTGACATAATAGTTAAAAATGTCACACCACTGCTCAACACACTAGCAAGAACTTAGTTCTGTAAATATATACATATGAGAACAAGAAAGTCAAGGCAAGCTCTTCACCCATATGGAAGGTGGAAAACAACACACATTGAAACACCCATGTGCTTCACTAGGAAAACCTTTTTATATCAGCATGTTTACGGACTTCTTTCTCCATGATACTGAGAGTTCCAAACTGCCTGATATAATAGTAGGATGTTTTTATTATTAGGGTTGTTTTGGTCTTTTTGTTTTTGTTTGTTTTCTTTCATCTTCCAATTAAAATTCAATTAACTAAGTTACAATGAAAGATTTAGGTTCCACCCTTCTAGGTGAATTATTGGTAACAAATGAAGCCAAACTAGTTACTAGTAATACCACTCATGACTATCACAGTGAAATAATGATTTTCAAACTCCACAGTAACAAACATGATAATTACAGAGGTTTGATTGTCTAGTGCCCTAAGGTATTGAAGAGGAACAGATGCACATGCCTGGCATTGATTCTTGTGTTCTCTCATTTCCATCTGTCTTGAAAATCTTTAGATGTTTTTGCTAAACCCTCCAGTTGACCCTAGAGCTGAAAACCTGAAGGAAATTAATTGTTTGGGGCATCCTTCATGCTCACCCGCCCCACCAAGCCTAGCTCCGTTTCCAAAAGCTAACAGAAAAAGTCTATTCTATGACGTCATGTCCATGGCCTGAAGGTACCTGACTGGAGCTGGGAGCCCGTCCAGTCCAGCCAGAAGGAAAATATTACCCGTCTTTTTAATGAAGCAATGTTGAAGGACTGATCATTAAGTAAATAGCAACAAGCCAAGAGGTTTGCTGGAGCAACAGAGCCCCACCCCATGTTCTCAATTTTTTTTTTTTTTTCTGGGATTCAGAACGGAAATTATTACAGGAATAGTTTGGAAAGGGCTTCACTAACAACCATTTTCAGGGCAAGATGGAACAACGTGTGAAACCTCAACTATGGCCTGGCCAAGAGGGAAGTGGATTCTCACAGCCCTCAGAGAACAGTCTCCTTTTGTTTAGCAGTGGCAGCCCTGCTGAAGGTTAGTGGAACTGGAGAGGGCTTACAGCCTGGCCCCTGCTACCTAAATCACAGCACAACTTTTGGGAGCTTTGACTTTCTCATCTCAAAACGGCATGAGTATGACCTGAGCACATTATATACAACTATGAAATAAATATAAGCTAATACAAATCCTTAACCTTTTAAAATGGCAAAGTGTATAGTTACCCTCATTACATAGTCTGTGATTAGTCACACATGGAAAATGGAAAATGTTGTCACTTAAACTTTTAAGTCTATAAAGACAGATTCAAATATCTTCTGCCTTCCACATGAAAGACACATGTAATCTGACCCAGATCTTCTGAAGCATTTGGCTGAACAAGATAGAGCATCTGCTTTCTCTAAGGAACCGAAAGGTGTGGCGTCATGAACACCCTTACCAAGGGTTTGTAATTTTCATGGTCCAGTACAGGGCATCTCAATTTTTTCATTCATGACCTCCATTCATTCCCCCAAATTTTATGCTGTTCTGGGTATTTAGGTATGTAAAATAAACACAGAAGTCAAATACTTATGAATAAGAGATCAGAAAAAAAAAAGCCTATTAGAAAACAACACTGTGATATATCTAATCTTACCACTTTTTGAAGACCAAAGGAAGAATTCAAACTGATAAGATGACCGTGTTTATTTATTTCTATACAAAGACTTAAATTTTGGCTGAGTATTTAGTACTGCAGGACACATAGAGCTTTTCAGAGTTGATCAATACAGAGATTTATAATCATCAATGCCGACATTTCCACTTTACATGAACATAAAGTGCAAAATGGGAGAAGTGGGTTTTATAGCCACATCAGATATTCTTGGAAACTCTGAGCTAATCCCAAGTCGAATTTACTTAGTGGTTTTAATGAAACACAATAGGCAACTCAATAGACAATTCAAAAATCAAATTTTTAAGTTATAAGTTCTAATACAGTCCATTCCAAGGAATATATTAGTTTGATACCTTCATACTAAGGAATGCCATAAGAAATATTGAAATCCTTTGTTTTCCATAATTAAACTAAGAGCTTTGTGTATGCAGCTAGAAGAAATAAACACCTCAATTCATGACATCATAGTCGGGGGTGAGGTGTTTTAGGCAGTTTGTTGACACTGCAGGATGTGAAAATATATGCTGTCCAAATTGCACATATATCTTCCAGGACTGGGGGTGAAGTGAATTTGTGGGACACAACACAGGAACACTTCCAGAAACACCTTGGATTAACTATATGTTGAATTTGTTGCTTTGTTTTTGCATCTTCAGAACATTTTACAGTTGCCAAAACTTTTGCTGCTCCCATAGTTTAAGATGTTTGTGTTTAGCAGATGGAACTCGAAGGTACTGGGAAAATGTAGGAGCTGTGGGGATGCATTACTTTAAAGGAATTCCTTATGTTATTATTTTTTTTAATCCTTGAACAAAGATCTTTACCTGCAATTGAATTTTATGTATTCATTGTTTCTGAAAAAATTTTCATAAAAATATCTGGACTCAATGCTGAATATTCTATGAAATATAAATGAAGTAAGACAAGTAGTCTCTGTTTTCATGACATTTTTTTTCAAAAAGCTAATGAGAGAAAGGTCAAAAATGAAATATATAAATCTAAATATGTCTGAATCTGGAAAGGCACCTGATATCTATATCCCCCAGAAGCTGAGGCAGGACTGAAGGGACAATTTGCAACAGCCAAGGTCTCATAGAGGAGAGGAAGGGGCTATACATGGCCCCTAAAGTGCTGCTACCTAAAGTTAAAGCAGGGGAAGGTTGCCAGACATATCCCTTTGGAAGTCTCTGCAGGCGTGTTTAGAGATGCTTAGAATCCATTTACTTAGGGACATCTCAGAAGGTAGAATCAAGGCATAAATTTCTACAGAGATAAAGTGCAATTATGAAACATGGGAAGGAGCAGAATGAACTGATAAAGCCCAGGATGCCATTTTGAAGAATGGGTTCCTAACTCAAAGCCCTAGGGACTGGACTGAATCAGTGCCATATCATGAAAGGTCAACCTGTGATGAAATTATTTCCTCTCTCTAGTCCTTGAGAGAGTAGCATCTGATTTCTAGACCGACTTTCTAAGGCCCCTCCCCCTCATCTTACTCCTTTAACCTCCATATCCACGTCACCTTGGCAAGGAAGCTTCTACAGAACATTTAAGTCAGAGGTATCTTTTATATGTTGTATACTTCTGGTGCAATAATCATTGCCCATTGCCCCAACACTTGCATATGATATACCTGAAATCTCCCATGTCCACCAATATACATCAGAGGAGACTCTAAATCATTGAACAGGTGAACAATGATTCCCAGGTTCTTAAGTGGAGATCTGGCTGAGAAGCATGACATCACTCTTGGGAAGATAATACATCTTCAGATCCTGCAGAATTCAGAACTGAGAGTCAGAGGAGACAAGCATAGAAATGACAAGGCAATTCTATACCATGTATAACAGACACCTAACTCTAAAGGTCCTGATGAAGGCACCAACGCTGCTGGGAGGGTCAGTGTAACCTGCACAGAGGTGAGCTTCCAACTGCTGCCTAAAGGGTATGAAGAGGATTCTCTTTAACTAGAGAGACTAAAGCAGAGGTTTTGAAATCTGAGCAAAGGTGAGCAGTGGAACTCAGAGGCTTTGAACTGGAGTCTTTGTTTTATCTACAGAGCCACAGCTAGAACATATTGTCTCAAGTTGAGAGCTAAATTGTTTTAGATCACAAGTTCCCAAAGGGTAGGAACCATGTCTTTGGAGTGTTCTCTCAGAACTTCTTGCCTCCTGCACTGTGTGTGTGCGATAAATATTTAATAAAAATGAATTGGCTGAGAGGATCCATGTTCCATACATATGGGTATAATTTGCTTCACTTTAATTACTATTGCTTTAATCATTGTTAAGTTGTGGTGTTTTTTTATATAGCAGCTTGGTACCATATTAACTATTCTGGCTGTCTGTACTTCTATCTCTGAGATAAGTAGCACCAAGGAATAACATTCCTTCCTTGGGGTGAATGGTTTCATGATACTGACTCTAAATAAAACTAAAGCAGTAACGTTTTGAAAGAAGCCTTGTTGAGAAAGTGTCCAAAGGCAGGCTGGGAAGGACACGATATGAGAAAATGTAAGGAATCCCTGGCTGAAATCGGGATTCGAGTAAGCAGTGACTTAAACAAAACCAGGAAGAGTTCTTTAAACACATGTTGCAAGGGAGGGTTGTGTTCTAGCATTGATTATAGCCCCCAGGTGGAAAACAGCGATACCCCCTATCAGCAGGCCTGTGTGTTTCAGAGTTGACACTCCAGTGCACCAAAGGAAAGAAGGAAAACACACCTGCATATCTGATCATCTGTTGTGTACAGCACATCGGCCTGTTTCAGATCATTCATGACCAGATCGCTCCAGGTTGCAAAAATCCCCTTTTACTTCACCAAGTAAAGCATAAAAGGCAGCTGTAACTTTTGGACTAGAGGGACCCGAGAAGACAGTGTGCTCTGGTGCAGAGAAATCACATGCCGCATCCTGTCAAAAGCTATGCCCAGGTAATACAGCAGAGCAGAGGAGCTGGAAAGAGTAACAGAAGGATGAGAATACGTGCCACCTCTTCATAGGCACCCAGAGAAAATGTATGGATAAAAGCAAGATCGATTTTACTTTTGTCATTCTGGTCCCTGCCCACCACGAAGAGGAAAGCCTCTCCAGGTCAAGTTCCTGACTGAGCCTTTCAGGAAGGCTTCCTTGTGAATCTCAATTTAAAAATCAGATGGCAGTAAATATTGGTTTCTCTTTTTATTCATCCTTAGTACTTGTAAACAATCAGAACAATACTTTAAATACAATTCAAACGTAATCATTCTCCTGTGGAAATTCCTCCCGTGACTTCACATCAGATAGCTCTGTTTCCTTTGGTGCAAGTGTCTCAAATGCAAGCTCCTAGGGGATCAGATCATAAGCACTAAACATATGTTCTGAGATCAGTGGGGCCTTTCAAAATTAATGTGTGACCCACTTATAGAGTGGTTTTCTGCTCACTTGTGCACTTGTGTTGCTGTGTGGAAATGAGAACTGCTAGTTGACATATTTCCAACTTCTCCACGCAGCCCAAATATGAAATTGTTATGTATAAACTATGGAATATTATGTCAAATTTATAAAAATACGGTTCATGTATGATGAAATGTGTATACATTTTTTTCTGACTTCTAGTTGCCGGTTTGCCTTCCATGGCATAGAGATTGAACAATTCTACAGTCGGTGTCTGCTAACATTTTTTTTTTCATGATTGCAAATATAGGAGTCAGTTTTTAAAAAGGTAATCAGTATGGCAAAAATCAAACGGCCAGGTTTTGATGACCTGCACAGCTTTGGAAATGACATGGTTGGCATATGGGGAATGGCAAAGTGACAGACACATGTATAGAAAAATTGGGACTGAGTGGGCCATGCACTCTGATTGACATACACCAGCAGCCCTGAAACTCAGTACATTTATTCCACAGCTGAACAGGGAATTGCTTAGCTAATCTTGATAGGTCTCTGTAGGACAGCGGTTGCTATGTGGAGATGTGAACCACCAATTGACATAGCTTCTAATTTCTCCACCCAATCTGAATGTGAAAGTTTTTATGCAAATTTTTAATTTTGGAAAATTGAATATTGGAATAATTTGGGAAATAAAAATATGGTTTGTGTCAAATAAAACGTGCACATTTGTTTCTTTCTTATAGTTGCCAGTTTGCCTTCTGTGACATAGAGTTTAGAAAATTCATTCAGGAGGAGGGAGCTGTGGTGTACACACACTGTCAGCATCTCTACTTAGACCAAGAATGGGCCTTGTCTTCATCTGAGCCTGACTCAAGGGCAGCTTTGCTTGACATTTCGATGCATCAGAGGCATGGTCCTGCTCATGTCAACAATCCACACTCATTCAGGATGTCATTTACTCTCCACCCCAGGTCAAAAAGTTACGTTTATAACAAGGAATTCTGTAGGCATCCAGGACTGAAGACAGGAGAGAGAGATCATTGCAAGTGTCAGTGTGCTGGTGAGACAAGTTGACTTCTATGGAAATGCAAATATGAAAGGAGCTTTCCAACCAGTAAGCTAATCCCATGATATGGCCTTTCCAGGTCTTCCCCGAATCCCCGAACATTTCTTTTGTCTCATTTAACAACTTCAAGAAGTAATTGGATTCAAAAGAGTTCAATGTCAGATCAGGTAGGTTTATGTGCCTTAGAAAACAGGTCTTCACATGAATAAGACACAAAAGCATATTTCCTGTCATTCCTGAAAACTGAACTTTTGGAATTGGAATGGCAAGACATGGGGGATTTAATGCATTCAGGTCAAATACTTAAAAGAGTATCTGCAGTAAACCTCTCATGAGATGCACAGCCAATCAGCAATAGGAAAGTTAAGTAGTTTAATGAACATGAAGATCTGATCAAAAACACTTTAAAAAACAAAGCATCATACAAGATCAAAAATATATTGATGTAGGTGTTATTAATTTATTAATTCAACAAATGTTTATATAATTCTAGACATGGTTCTAGGTTCTACAGAAGTGAAACATGTTATTGCTTCTTGTAGACTATACATTCCATCATGAAAACATTAAGTTGACAAACGGTTTCAAGTAGATTTTAGTAACTCAAAAAATAAATAATACAATCTAAGAGAAATAAATAACCCATTGCCTTCTACCACTTCAGAATTTTTCATTAATAAACCAACAAAATCTCTTAGAATAGGGCTCCTGACCGTAGAGCTGGGAGATGGAAAGAAACATGAGAGGGAAAGTGCTCATGGAAGAAAGAGCTTCTGAGGCAGAAAGGTGGTGATAAACCTTGGGTCTTCGAGATAGGCTAAGGAAGGAAGATGGTTCTATGAGGCACCATCACAGATAACTGAGGGAGGCTCTACAAAAGGTAAAAGCATGTAATTTGACCTTTGCCCTGTTTTTAATAAGCAACTATTGGAAAGTCACAGTCAGAAGAGTGTTGTGAGATGAAGAATGTCTTTATGGGAGCACAATGAATAACATGTAGAAATTGATCTTTATAGACAAATGATAAAACAGTAGAGACATCCTAAATATCAAATTGAATAGACCAAGCAGAATATTAAAGTGCCCTGAGTTGTGTTTCCCAGAGAAGTTCTGAATCAGATAAATGAGTCCTAGTAAGGATTCTTGAAAGTCAAGGTCAAACTTTGCAAATTAATTCGTTTCTTGGAGAGGGCTCTGAGGAGCCTACAAGATTAATTCGGTAGCAGAGAAATAATTTGTTTGCTTGCTTGTTGATTATCTGCTTTCTCCCACCGACCGCATGTGTCGTGAGAGACTTCCTATTCCTTCCCAGAACTGCACTTCCCACCTTCACTCTAAAGAAGGCAAGACATCCTAAAAGCAGGGAGTGTGCTAATTGGACTTCCAGTGCCTACTCATTAGCACAGAGTAGGCTGCCAGGAAGTGCCTATGGGGCTAGCTGAGTAAACAGATCAGCAAACATGCATCAGATAGAACAAGCTGCACTCATGAAAAGACAGTAGAGCAATAGGCAGTGGGGCAGTTGGCACCAAGCTCACGACAAGATATTGGACTTGAACAGTATGGAACTAAACGAGACAGAAAGAACAACATGAAGAGTCCCTTTATTATCTGAACTTAAAGGCTACAACTGATAAAGAAGTAAAAGATGTTTGCAGTAGATGTGGTGATCCAGTTACTTTTCTGTTGCTATGATTAAAACAAAAGCAAAAACAATAGCCACAGGGGGGAACACGAGGTGGGTAAACAACTATGACCGAGGCAACCTACAGAAGATAGATTTTGTGTCTACTGCTCGTCATGGGAGGGGAGCATGGTTGCAAGCAGCTGCTGTGGCAGCAGAGCAGGAAGCTGAGCAGACTGGCACTCTCAAAGCATACCCCAGTGACAATTTTTCTTCCACAAGTCCTCATCTCCTAAACACCAAACATTGTCAGAAACTGGGTGCCATGAATCCAAATGCCAGAGACTATGGGAGACACCCCTCATTCAACGCACTACATGTAGTTTAGCAAGTCATATTTGTTTCACTCTCTAGCACCCACATACCATGCCTAATATGCTCTCCTGGTCTGCTGAGCAGTAGACTGAAGACTACATTTCCCAAACGCCCTTGCTGCGAAAGCTCAGTAAGAAGATTCATCCAAAGAGACACATGTGTGTGTGTGATTTGAAAGCAGAAATTAAATGGAGTTTCCACTGCCTGCCTTTGCTGCTTTGTCAGCAAATAAGCAAGGCCACAGAGATGGTTGGGGTTTAAAGGAAGGGTTAACCTGTAATCTTGGGCTCTAGTCAATAGCTCCATGCATGTCAAGAATCAGGAAACTCTGACTTTCATATTTTTTAATGGAAATTATAACATGTTTGACTGTGGCTCCAAGACCTACAACAGTAATGACGCCTTAATTATAGCAGCTCAGTGGTGGTAATGAACATCTTTAGCCATGTCACCTTATAATCCTGCTAGTATTGGTTGTCATGAAGAATAAAATTTTCTTGGTGGGCAAACATGGTACACTGTTCTCAGGAGCTATTTCTGAAACCATAATATAAATTTTGGCTTTTTTAGTTCAGTGGCTAATTTGTAATGCCACTTAATAATGCCCCGATGTAAAACCCTAGTGGTTAAATTATTTACTGTGCATGCTGTTTTCTGTAACTGAGCCATCAGAGATATGCCTGTCTGTGTTTGGATGCGGATCTTGGAGAGTGAAGGGGACATAGGAAGGTAAACCTGCAGGACCAAAACAGAGTGGAGACCGGAGGAGAAAGAGAAATATTTGTCCTCAAAGTGCAGAAATAGTTCTGCAATGAAAAAGTTCTAACACACACACACACACACACACACACACACACACACACAGAGAGAGAGAGAGAGAGAGAGAGAGAGAGAGAGAGAGAGAGGGAGAGAGAGAGAGAGAGAAGAGAGAGAGAGTTTTAGTGCATACTCAATTCAAACGATATAGGTGATATACATATATACATATAAGCCAAATACTTATACATATAAAATAAAAACATTTGAAAAGATGTTTTAAGTAAATTGTTTTATTATTATTATTATTATTATTATTATTATTATTATTATTATTATTATTATTATTTACATTCCAAATGTTGTCCTCCTTCCCAGTCTTCCCTCCTAGAGCTCCCCACTCCATCTCACATCCTCTTTAAACTCCCACTCACGCACTCCTGCCTCAGTCCTCTAGCATCCCCCTTTGCTTGGGAAACAAGCTTCCACAGGAGCAAGCGCCTTGCCTCCCACTGATCCAAGATGAGGCAACCCTTTACTATATATGCAGCAGGAACCCTGGACTGACTCCTGTATACTTACTGCTGCAGCCAAGATGTGCTTGCAGACAGAAGTCTGGTATGGGTGTCCTCTGAGAGGTTCTGCCAGCACCTGACTAAGACAGATGCAGATATTCACAGCCCACAATCAGACTGAGCCTGGGGACCCCAGTGGGAGATTTAGGGAAAGGACTGAAGAAGCTGAGGGGATTGCAGCCCCCTAGGAAGAACAACAATATCACCGGACACCTCAGAGTTTCCAGGGTCTAAACCACCAACCAAAGAAATTGTTTTCTAAATGGAACATAAGCAAATTTACAGGATTTTGTGATTTTCATGGGGTCAGTGATATCCTATGTTTTCTGGTTGTTTTTGCAACTTCAGATCAAGCATTACCCAAACGTGTAATGAAATAGCAGAATAGAAATGAATCTGGGTGTACATGTGTGAAAGGAGTTTTTCCATGTGCTATTTTATTTATTCATTCAATCATTGTTTCCTTTATTTTTCCCTCCACAACATGTTTCACTAAGCACCAGAGAAAGACTGAGTTGCGATGTCTTACAGAACTTTTAACCTAGGTTTTAAAGTATGTACTGGGGGCCGACTAGTTGGCTCAGCAAGCAAAGGAGCTTGCCACCAAGTAGATAACATGATTTTGGTCCTTGGATCCCACATGATAAGAGGAGAGAACAGAGTGTCACAGATTCTCCTCTGAGCTCGATCAGTTAACTTTAGCACAGGAACGTGCATGCACATAAACATTTAGTATCTCACAAAGCATACAGTTCATTCTCCAAGCCATCCAGGCTTCTTTTCTGAATGTAGTAAGAAAAAGCTATGTGGCCAAAGCAATTCAATGAAGATGTGTATGTTTGGGCTCAAGATTTGAAAGGACACAGGGAATCATGGGAGGGAAGGCATAGCAGCAGGAAGAGAGGCAACTAGTCACACAGCGTCTGATGTGAGGGAGGAGAGCGGTCAGTGCTAAGGATTGCTAGAGACTTCGTTCTCTGTTTCTTTGGTCTAAGCACTATGCCATGGGCGGTACTGACCACATTCAGGGTTAGTCTTCCCCCACTTAGCTAAACCTGACAGGAAACTTTCCCACAAACACAACTGCCTATGTTCTATGTCTACATAATCTGTAAGAATCACCGAAAAATAAAACAAATCAAACAAACAAGCAACCATTAATCAACTTAGAACTCAAAGGCATGATCTCATGACTAGAATATTGTCACCACCTCCGTAAGTTGTTACAAAAGCGAAAACAAGTACCTCTCAGGTTGACATTTCCACCCACAATGACTCAGGCAAAAACTACAGACTTCAGTTTGCTGTATGACGTTCAAGTTCTGACTGACTGTGTAGGTTGATTTGGCCTGCCCTTTGGCTTTTTCTGTGTGGCAGTCATAAATAACTTCATTTTTCTGATTTTTTTAAAACTAGCAATCAAAGTAATGGGCTTCATGATGTTACGTTTGTGTACTCTGTGTTTTAGTTGATTTTCTTCTGCTGGCTTTATTTTCGTCTCCTTTCCTACCCCCCATTACGGTACCATCTGTTCTTAGTGGGCAGACCCTCTCCACTTCCATACTGTGTGCATTCCATGACCCTCCTCAGCACCTTCCCTCATCCCACTTCTAGCTTCTTGACCCATGATCATTCATACTCACACATACCCAGATATAAAAGTTAACCATTAGGATCTCCATATGGGACAGAACATGTGGTTTTGGTCCTTCTGATTCTGAATTGCTTTACTTCATGGAATAACTTCCAGATATATTTTCCTTTAAAAAAAAGTCATAATTTCATTTTCCTTCCAAAATTTCCTAGTATATATGTACCGACAAACAAAATGTTAATCAATAAATGAGCTAATACACTGAACAAATAGTCCTAAATAATAAATAAATAAATAAATGTTTAATTATGTAAAATTTCTAGCTGGCAAAGAAATGAAAATTGAAACCATTCTGAGAGTATTAGTAAGAGTGGTTTGGTTACAGCATCAAGAAAATAAAGAGCAAAAAATCACCAGGGAGGTTGTGGAAAAAGAGGAGCCCTTCCTGTGGTAGTGTGGACTTTCCACCGTGGAATTCGGTGTGGCAGCTTCTTACCTGCACTCTGCAAAGTTGAAGCCCACAGCTCACCAGGGTCACAGATACTTTTAGATAGAGATATCTACAGTCTTCTAAAAGGAAGAGGATAGGGGTGACTGCTGCTTTTAAAGAAGACCTGAGTTCAGTTCCCAGTACCCGCACTGGGCAGCTCAGAGCCATGGCTAACTCCAGCTCCGGTGGATCTGACACCCGTTTCTGGACTCCGAGAGCAGCTATCCACACATGTACATACACAAGCATCCGTACACAGGATTACAGTTAAGGGAGAAGGGAGGAGCTGACCCTTTTTGAGCTTCGATGTCCTGCATTTCAAAAGTGCAAAATGAAATAAAAACAAAAAGCCTAGACTAGAGCACCTGGTCTTTATACTCAATTATGGCAGCCCTAGGGAATTAGAAGAGGCAAACACATCATTGATATACATTGATACATTGTTTCTGAGGGGGGAAAAGCAAGGCAGAATGAGATTTTCAAAAATTGGTTTTACCCCCAGGTTACACTAAAAGTGAAAAGTTTGATACTCTGACTGCCTCGCAGCTCTGTTTCTGTAGTTGCCAGGACACAGTGTTAGGGAAAAGTGAGAATCGGGAAAGGAATATTATGTCCTGTTCTCTCCGGTTGGTATTGTTAGGTCTCAGTCTGTATGAGGCTGAAGCAGGTGGATGCTACTACAAAATGACACACAGTTGGAGCAGTGATAACCGTGTTAATACAATCGCATTCTTCTTCCAGAAACCTTTACCATCCTCTGCCGCCTCCCAACATTTTCTGTCCACGTATAGGACAGAAAGGACACTTTCTAGTCCGTTTTTCGTTTTTCCGGATAGAGGGTCAGAGACTCCAAAGAGCCACTAGATTTTGCTGCCTGTGCTCTAGACTACTCGCTGGCTGACCCTCTGAGCTCCTTTAATACCCTCCACCTGAGTTCCACTGGTCCCAAGAGAGCATCTCTTCCAAACTGCAGTTCCCGATTGGCTGGCACTGTCTGCGTCAGTAATCCTGTCTCTCTGGCAGTCCTCATTAGGTCCTCCTGCAGGAGATGCCTTGGTGGCTGTGTGGCCCCTGGTGTTTAAAAGAGATGGCTGTGCAGTTCCTGCTACAAGATTTCCACAAATCCCCCAGAGCTAGAAGCATTCAGTGTAACTGATATTAAAAATGTACCCTGTGAATAGGTAGCGGGGTCAGTACCCGGAGAGACTACAAAGGACCCAGTCCGGCTGCTGTTTATGCACCTCTGGAGTTCAGGTTTTCAGTGGCCTCTTTAGCTCTATCGTTACAAGAAAATCTTGCAGAGAAGATGGCACCAGGCCTGCTAGCATTTTTCTTCCAAGTCAGTGCGTCTGGAGTTCCTTGGCCACAGCTAGTGCGGCCAGAGCTCCGTGATGGCAGCCGCCTAGTGGTAAAGCTTTCGGGGTAACACTCACGCGACAGTAACGGTAAATAACCGTCAATAGCAGACCCTAGTTCTACTGCTTAATCGTCACTGGAAATCCAGTAATGTAGACGCATCCTTCCAAAAGAGAGTTTGTTCTTCAGCGCATAGCCTCTCCGAGGATACTGAGTGTACTGCCTTCTCTACGCAGTTGAGGGACACCTGAGTAAGCCTTCATTTTCCGGACTCAGAATCTCAGAGCCACGCCCACCCTTGACCTCCTCCCTCCGCTGTGGGCTGTGTGGTTTCTGACTTACATCCTCATGCCCAGCTTCCCTCCGCCAACCTATCACTCCAGAATGAGATATTCTTCTTTCTTGAGTGTTCACTAGCTCCAATTAGCTATGACACTTCGTGTCACTGGAAGCTGTGACACATAGCTTCCAGTGACACGAAGACGAGGCCAACACTGATAGGGTCCTTGAATACGTAACTCTTCGGGGACAGAATTGCGGTGGAATAGTTTAGGGTGAAGGAGTTCGAGTCCATCAGAATTTGATGCGGGCACAGAAGCTGCAGGTCTCATAAGTAGTTCCATTGTGTGTGTGTGGGGGGGGGTTCTTCTCGGGTGCAGACGTATGTTGTGAGATATATAGTGACATCTTAAAAGGAATGGGGTGGTTTGGGTGGCTTATGAAAGCCTGAGGCCTCAAACAGAGCCTTTCCCTGAGATTGGGGGAGCGGGACCTGTTTATCAGGACAATCTGCTCTGTTCATTCCTGATTCTGAGTTATCAGCTCATTCCAAGACGGATTCCGCGGAAAGGCTAGTTTGTTCCACTGCCGCCCCACCTCCACTGTCCTCCAAGGAGATCATCTCACCTTATAGATCCTTCGTTCCCTGGACGGAGAATAGGGATTTCCTCAAAAAGAAAATCTTCGAGGTGCTGACATTCGAACAAGAAGCGGCTGCCAGGTGTAGCACACAGATGTCCACAAGAGGAACTGGACTTGGCTACGAGGGTGGAGAAGACTCCTGGGAGGAAATGAACGAGAGTGAAAGCCCTAAGTTAAAAAAAGAAAAACTACTAGTGTGCTGAGAGAGGGGAGGGGAAGGGAAGTGCTGGAGACAAAAGCAGGAAGTCTCAAGGACAATAAGTAGGGATTCTTTGGCAAGCGGCAAATAGGAGAGCTGGGCTAGACCAAGGAAGGATGCTGGAGTGGTCCAGAGTGTAAAACATGGGAGGAGATGAGGAAAACCAAAAAGCCACAGAGTGAACTACATGCTGGCTGCATTCAGTGATGGTCGGGGAGGTGGGGGAAGGGGGGGTACTGATCCAGTGCTGCAGAGTTTACATCCATTCTCATTACACTAGCAGGATGGGGATGGAAGTTGCGCTTGTGGAAGAACCCAGGGGCAATTCCAATATAAACTACTTAGCACGTGCCAGCTCTGTGTCTGACCTGCCTTCCACTTTCCTCCTGTATTCACAATACATCAAAACAATTGCAAAGACCACGGCTCAGTCCTACAGTGATTACAGTCAAAATAGGAAAGAGAGAGAGAGACAGAGAGACAGAGAGAGAATACAAAAGGCATGCAAAAGGGAGATCCAGGCATGAGGCCATGATGGAGCCTAAACCCCTACTGTTTTCTAAGTGGGACAATGGGTAGAGATAGTCACTGATTGGCAAGATGAGAAAAGAACCTCCACAGCTTCACATATGGCCAGAGTGAATTCTGTGCTACATTCAGATGACAAAACAAAACCATAGGCAGAGGAGTTTTATACTCTGCCCTTGCACCCCCTTGCCACTGAGGACGTGATCTGAGTGGCCAGAGCAGCAAGCCAACCGTCATCACTGTGGTCCTGCCTGAGCTTCCTGCTGACAAAGGGGAAACACGTTCTGTGCTCTGCTGTAAATCCAGTTTTCCCTTCCCTTTCTGTTCCCTCTCTGTCAGCGTTTCAGAAGGCGAACTGCACTGCTCTCCCTGCATTTACCTCAGTGTTCAGTTACCATCTGAAGATGTCCCCCACTGAAGTTGTTCAAAGAAAAACAAAGGAAAAATGTCAAGGAAAAAAAAAACCTTTGGGAAGTTTCTCATGCATGAAAGAGTGAACACCTGTGCTTTCTGGGATATATGGATGTATATATACACATGCATACATATTTCCCAGAAATACATAGTTTCCGAGTCCCTTTAAGCTAGTCAGTGGGGGATCTGAACATCCAAGTCCAGTCTCAGTGCTCCACAGCACACACTGATGAATCACACGAAAACAAAGGAAGAGTCTGGTTACAGATGTCAGTAGACCCAAAGAGCATGCATGTTTGTTTTCCCTTATTTATGACTGGTTCAGATCCCACAACATCTGGCTTATTTAAAACTGAGCCAGGGAACATTGTTTCTGATGAAATATTTCCTAACTCTTGATAGTTAATGCTTTTTGTGCACTCTACCTTTTTATGGCTTATTTTTATCTTTTAATTTTTCTAAGGATCTTACTAAACATAAGCCACTATTTTCCTGTGAAATCAAGGGGCTGAATACCCTCCCCAAGACACCCCAGAGCTGCAATCAAAGGGAAGAGGATGCTAGAATTCTGGGTTTTTCCCAGCACCTCTCCTCTGTACATCTTCTTGGACTTTTCCCTATTCTAAGGATAGATCTTTCTGGGTGGGGGCTTATATCGGGCTAACAGGTAGTGCAATTTTTAAGGAGGCTCTTAAAAGCTCGATTGTGCAGGAGATGCATGAACAGCACAGTTTAGCCAGCACTGACTGCAAACAACAGTGGTCTCTATAAAGCTGAGAGCTTCACTGAGCAGTAATCAGGCAGGGCTCTTTCCTTCCTCGTCAAGCTCTTCAGCTTGCTAGGGCAACATGCTTGAGTGAGCTGACCTCCTGGAATGCTTCTGCTCTGTGTTCATGATACTGACGTCTTTAACAGTGTCTACGACCCAGGCAATCATCTAACGATGAAAGAAAAGAGAATTTGCTTCCTGTCCCGTGTGACAAGATGAGAGAAGCTGGAAGAGATTAAATTAAGTGAAATCACCCAGCCTGCCCTGTGAGAGACAAAGTACCTAAGAGCAACAGGGGAAAGAATGAACATTTTCTTTTGTCCCATGGTTTCAAATGCTTCAGTCCATGGTTGACTGGTTTCCTTGTTTTGAACATGAAATGGTAAGGCATCCTTGGTGGCTGTGCAGGACAGGAGAGTTGCTGCTAACATAGTAGTGAGGAGCAGGAGGGAACAGAAGGGGATCAGAGCCAACGTTTTCCCTTCACAGGCATGCTTCAGTGCTCTGCAGCCTGAGCTACATGAAGCCTCACTCCCACCAAGTCCTTACAAAGTCATTGTGGTTAGCCCAATACAAGATTGATATCATCCTATCTATTGCTTAGATCACATTCCTCGTTCTCCAACTGTTTCTCAATTGTACCGCTACCTGAAGACCAGGGCTTCAACAAGTGACTTATCTTGGGACATTTAGTGCTTGTGATAATGTTGTAAAACATCTGGGATATAGGGATCACATGTATGTGTGTGAATTCACATGTACACATGTAATGCGGTAACTTACTGTTTAATTGATTTGAGAAGACCTATCTTAATTGTAGACAGAATTATTTCTTGGCCATGGGATCCTGGAGGGTGCAAATGGAAAAAGTGAGTGTGTGTGCCTTCATTGCACTTTTCTGCTAACTAGAGACATAATGCTGCCTTCCTGCCACGATAGATCTCTCAACTATGAGTGAACATGTATGTTCCCTCTCACCTGTACCTGCTCTAGAAATTTAAATGGACAGTGGCCTAGCACGTTATGACTCAGGAGCAGCTTGTCCTAAAATGCACCTATGCTAATGTACTTAGGACTTCACAGAGAATACATTTGTGATTTGTGAAAGATGTATGTTGTCCTTTTAAGAGACTGCCTGGAAAATGTAAACTTTTCAAAGGAGAATGTGGTATACTTGAAAGACAAGAGGCTACAGGGAAGGCATGGATAACAATGGAAATATTGGGGTACCTCTGTGCTTCACAACTGTTTCACTGATTAACTACAAGCTTTCATGATTTTATCTAAGCAGACTCCTTTTAGATAAATATCATGGGTCCAAAGTAAAATATGAAGGCTGAAATGGAATTTTCTGTCTCCTAGACTTTTAGTTTTACCATTTCTTTCCACAGTTAAGCAATCATCCTTACAGCTCCTGAAAATGTTCTGAAGAACAGTAAGTTCCACTTCCAACCCCAGTGACTGCTCACAGCTTCATAGCTTTAGCCTATGCCAGGAAACAGGCAAGCGTTCCTTCTCAAAGCAGGTGCAGCAGCCTGACAATAACCCAATAAAAAACCTATTAGCTGGGTCTCCATGACACTCCTGGTATCCATGGGACCCACAATTTCTTTAATGAAGATAATAAATCCAGACCATTTCCTTCCACAATCACTCCCAATATGGCTTCATTTCCAGGACTGTTCCACTAACCTTTTGATGCTACATTTTCTCATGAATGCTGAATCACTCTCTAATCTTTGCCATGAAACAAGTGTGGTCCCACTCAGTGAAACAGATCAATCTGCTTGGGTTAGCCAATTGCAATTATCCACTGAGCTGTAGATGCTGATTGCAATTACAGGCTCAAAGCTGACCAAGTACATTTCCAGCATGGATCAGTAGTCAAGTAATGGCAGTTAGAGAGGGAACACAAGGAATGCCTAGTGACCTCTGGAGTCACTGTGTATATTTCTGACTGACTTTGCTCATGTAAATGTCAGACCAAGTCAGAGAGTTGCATAAAAAGCTCAGGTGTTCCAGGTCATCCTGTATGCAACATTTCCCTCCGTGATGCTGTTACTCTCAATAACAGCAATTCAGATGCGACTTTTAATAGCTGATACTAAATGGCAAATCAACCCTGGGATCAAAGACTTTCAACAGGTATCGTTCATATATGTAAGCATTCCTATTGATAAGGCAGTGCAACTTTTGTTTAACCTTTGTATAACCTACAAAAATATAGAACTCAAACTTTGCCTTAAAATTCATGTGCAAATTTTATATAGAACACATATGCTTGTGTTGTACTAAATGTTAATAAAAGATAGCTTATCTTTTTATCGTCGGAGAACTCTGTTCTAGTGTGGAGCCAAGCACATGGACTCTGTCACTGGGTCCTCAAGCTGCCCCTCTCCACTCGGTTCCCTTCCTGGGTTCTCTTTCACTCAGCCTGCCCTGTCGCTTCTATCCCAGGTTGACACACCTGCCCCAGTGTGTTTCTTTGTTCCACCACCCGGCACAAACATGACTCCAAATCCCAGTAGCTTATGAAGCAGGTTTATATATTAAATTCTCAATCCACAAACCCTCTACACTATAAGCTTACATCCAATGAACAAAGATACAAACTGTGATTTATAAGAGATAAAAAGACCTCTAGAAACCCTTAAAAATATTCATATCTACCTATCGACAACTAAGACCATCTGGATATAAATCTTTATTCTTCAGTTCCATCTTGATTCCTCTCCTGGAATCTCCATTTCCCCCCCTCTTCTATTTTTCTAGCCCTACCTGCCTACCTCACTGTCCAATCATGTATCACCTTAACATCAACCCACATGTTTGGAAAGTTTACTGAGACAAATTTATCTGTTCGTATCCTTTTGGATCTAAACTGTCTCTATAATTCCTTTTGCTACATTTTTATATTCTTTATTGCCTTAGTTACATATTAATTTTTCTTCATTATTTTTCTGAGGCTGTACTTGATTATGTTGATGGGTCAAAGCCAAATGAAATTAAAGGTCTTTAACTTTTGTCTTAGAAAATGCTAACACTTTAAGAATATTTAAAGGTAATCTTAATACCCCATTGTGTACACTATTGATTGTGATTGACTGTTGAGTTTTCACAGTTTTTGAGACATTTAATGTCCTCCATGGGAACTGCTTCATTACTGGCTCTACAAAATGTGACTAAAGATTATAAGATCGTGAGATCACAGTCAGGCATGAGAAATTTTTAAAGGGATCCATTTCATTATGAGACTAAGCTCCCCAAATCTCCTACTGACAGTGTCATCAAACCTAGAAGGAACATGTCATAAGAGATATTCAAAATCATGTCCTTGTCACTGCATACTGACTCAGAAGAAGCATGCTAAGTTACAAGACAAGCTGCTGAGAACCTAACATAACAAATGGGTAGTTCTGAGGAGAAGGGTAGCCTTCTATGCCTGTCGCCAGCTCGACATTGTCTCTTTTCCATCCAACTAAGTGATGTCTTCAAACTTGTCTTGCACTGAACTCCTGCCTTTTGTCTCACATGTAAGCTTGTGGGATTCATTCTAAGTCATTTGTGCTATAGTCACTCTCACAACTGGCTACAAAAGATGCCCTTGTGTTTCTTTCTGGCTTCTTCCAACTTCTACATGATAGCTCTGCCTTAGCAACCACAGGCATTATTGTTAACATATGACCCTGAATGACTTTGAAAAAAGAAAAGAGGTTGCTCTACTGATTTTAACAGTTGTCTTGGACAGTAGTCATGCTTAGACTTAATGATCTAGGATGGCACACATTCTCTGTAGTTCAATATGCCCTATCCATGTGATAGAAATATGAATGGAGAAAAATATTGCCAAAGTTATTTTTACTGGATAGTTGATGTATTTACATTTTAAACGTTATCCCCTTTCCAGGTTCCCCCCTCTCCCATCCCAACTCCCTTTGCTTCTATGGAGATTCGCCACCTCCCACCCACCCACCCACTCCCTCCTCAACACCCTGGCATTCCCCTACATTGGGGAAATGAGCCTTTACAGGACCAAGACCTTCTCTTACTATTGATGCCAGACAATGCCATCATCTGCTGCGTGTGCAGCTGGGGCCATGGGTTTTTCTCCCATGTGTACTCAACTGCCAAAGTTATAAACAAATGTTTTAAAAGATAATTAAAACAAACATATTTATTCATCAAATTACTGTAAAACTTATTACCCTCAAAAATAAGTATCGAGTGCTTTTTAATCATTTTAAAATATGCATTTGATATTTACTCGTTTGTTTGTTTGTTTGTTTTGCCTGTATATATGTCTGTGTGAGGGTGTCAGAAGTTATAGACAGTTCTGAGCTGCCATGTATGTTCTGGTAACTGAACTTGAGTTCTCTGGAGAAGCACTGGTGTTCCTCACAGTGAAACATCTCTTAGAGCCCAGTTCTTAAAGTCCTTTAAGTGTTCGGGAAATGCATATCACCTTCTTCTGCTTTCTTTATTTGGTTTTCATGGTGAGGCTACTTTAGAAGCAAGTCAGGTAAACACCATCTCTTGTCTTCATTGTGAATTGCTACCTTTACGCTTGACCAAAGAAAGGAAGCAACTTTCAATCACATACTTGGAACAAGACTTTAGCAGCCACTACTTGAGAGCATCCCTGTGGCCACGAGACTTTGCTAGTGGAAGAATAATTCATTCTCCATTCCTTGGAGCACAGGGTACAAAAAAGAGGTTCTGATAGCATGCATTTGGAACGTGCCTTGACTAGAAATGGATGTTTTAAGCTAAATTCAGTTCTTTAGCTCCAGAGGATCAGGATCGTAACTGTGGCTGATGAGGGTGATAGACAATTATTTTGTTGATTCAAAATCTAACAAACTCTCTAATTTTCCATCTCATTTAATGGTATCCTAATGTTTTCTATTTTAAATTTGAATTTGTATATAAAATTTGTCTTTTCAGCTTTACAATGTTACTAGGAATCACAATTTAGTTTCACTTTTCATCATTGAATGTACCTGATAAACCCCTCAAAGACTGTGTGTTTGGATACCTGAAAATTTTTTCTAACTGATTATAGTCCAAATATTAAATTGATTAACCTATTAGAAAAGACACCCAAATATGTAAATATTTGCCTTTTGCTACTTATTAATTTCTAGTCCTTATGCCAAGTCCTCTATATTTATTATTTAGTCTTAAAATTACATGTATAGTAGATTATTTTAGCACCCCATTCATTACATATGAATGGACTAAATCTTAGGGGGCTTAATAATTTGTCTTTGATTGTAGTATTTGGTAGTGGGCTTAAAAATTCAAACTGTCTTGTCTGAATCTGAAGCTTAATTTTTTTATTATTACACTGAGTTTAGAATAATAATTAAGACTAAGCCTCACTTAATCCAATTATTGCTTTCGAAGTAGAAACGTTTTCAGTTTTCCTCATTCAAAAACTCCATAAGGGTCAACTACTATGTGTTTAAAGAATTCACACGTTCCAATAAAATTAAAACTTCTCTGCTGTACACATCATAGGTATCTCTATACCATCTGTTTAGCTATCGGGAACAGATATTTCAACAAAAGTTTTTTTTATGTGAGTGTGTTATATATAGAGAAATATATATGTTCTATATGTAAATTTATTATATACCACACACATAAACACACATACACACATAAACACACATACACACTTAAACACACATACACACATAAACACACATACACACATAAACACACATACACACATAAACACACATACACACATAAACACACATACACACTTAAACACACATACACACATAAACACACATACATACTTAAACACACATACACACATAAACACACACACATAAACACACATACACACATAAACACACATACACACTTAAACACACATACACACATAAACACACATACACACTTAAACACACATACACACATAAACACACATACACACAGAAACACACATACATACTTAAACACACATACACACTTAAACACACATACACACATAAACACACATACACACTTAAACACAAATACACACTTAAACACACATACACACTTAAACACACATACACACATAAACACACATACACACTTAAACACACATACACATATAAACACACATCACAAATACACACTTAAACACACATACACACATACACACTTAAACACACATACACACTTAAACACAATACACACATAAACACACATACACACATACACACTTAAACACACATACACACATACATACACATACATGTATATCTGTGTACACACACACTTACTTGATCATATTATGGACCTCGTGTCCATCACCCATCCTTTATTCTCCCCCCTTTTTCGAGAGTCTCTTCTTTCTCTCCACTACCCCTTTCCCTTCTACCATTTTTCAAATACACAGCTAGAAAAGACTGTTTTTACTTACCCTGTAGATTTTCTCACCACTCAATTGTTTTCTTAGCTGTGCAATGACTTATAATTGTGTGCACTCTCATCTGTCAACTCTCGGGATTGTGCCCTGCATGGTGGAGTTCGTCCCTGAAAATCCATGCCTAGACTTGTGACTGGAAGTATTTTCCCTTTTCCTTTTCTAATAATTTCAGTTTCAGGAGTTGTCTTAAGGTCTTTTACACCTTTGGAGTTAGCTTTCATACAGAGTAAGAGCTAGGAATCTAGCTTCACTCTTCTGCATGTAGACTCTCCCAAGATCATCTCCTCGGTCTTCTCCCAATGTATATTTTGGTTATTATTATTTTTAATATTAAGTGAGTATAGTTTTGTAGATTTTTGTTCCTTAGTCTTCTATCCTGTTATTTTTCTCTTCGGGTGTGTGGAGACTGAATCTTAACAGGTTTGATAGAGTGCTTAATGGATTTAATTTGAATTTGATTTGTTCCAAGTGAATTAGTAGTAAAAATTGAACTGATACACCAAATTATCAATTTAATAAATATTGAGCATACATTCTTAGTTATTCTCTAAGCAAACTGTTTAATGTGACATATTTAATTCTTTTTGTTTTATATAGATATTAACTGCACGCTTCATGCAAGTGAAGACAATTCAGGCTTACTGAGGGTGAAGGGGTTAACAAAGTTTGCTGAATATATGGGGGCACCAAAAGTACCACCCATCCTGTAGACAATCCTGAGGCCTCTTTTGAATGGAAAAGATGATAACAAGACAATAAAGTACCAATGATAAAATGCCAGTGCTAGAGTTTCCTTTCTGTCGTAATAAAGACCATAACCAAACACAAACTGAGTAACACAGCATTTATTTTGCTTACATATTCTAGGTCAGATTCCATTGAAAGAGAAATCAAAGCAGAAAGTCAAGACAGGAGCCTGGAGGCTAGAACGGAGGCAGAAGCAATGGAAAAAATATACCAGCTTGCTCTCCATCTCCTGTTTAGACTTACAGAACCTACAACAATTTGCCCAAACAAAAGTGGCCCGAACAATTCCATATGAATTGCCCATCGATGAAATGCTCCATACACTTGCCTAGAGATGTATTAGATACTCTAATGGAGACACTGTCCCAAATGAGGCTGCCTTGTCAGAGATGACTCCAGCATGTGTCACACTGACAAAACACAAACAACAAGAGAAGAAGAAATGAAAACAACTTCACTAGTACAACTGACTTGGAATCATTCATCAGGGGAAGGATCCAAAACACTGAAAACCTAGGAACCTAACAGGGGAATAGGAGCGCGTTTCAGTCAGCTTGGATATAAAGAAAGCTAAAAGGCATTGGATTGTGTTCTAATTAATTCATAAGTTTAATAAATGCCAAGGATAGCTAGAAAATTAATATGTGTAGTCTCATATTAATTCAAGAAAAAAAAGAGAGGAGGCAAGCTAATCATTAGATAGATTCTATTAATGGATAATTTAAATTTCAGTGAGCTCACACAGCACCCAAGGTCAAAAGAAAAAATGGAAGTTAACGTTAGTTAACAAGAGTTAGCATTAATGAAAATTCCAAAGAACCAATGTTTGAATGCAATGATACACAAATAGAAGCTAAGCATCTTTGTAAGTTTTCTATCTTTGGACAGGGGAAACCTGGAATTGTCATTTATTGGTGAGAGTTAATGCTAGAAAAAAAGTCTGTTTCTCATTTATTTACCATACACACTATGTTAATTTTCTGGATAACTACCCCATTAACAAGATTCCTTCTCTTCTGAACAAACTTAATTTTAACATACTTGCCTGCAAATGTTTTTTGTTTGTAAATATTCAATGTATTTTATAACAGCAATAATTTTCTACCATAAAGAATAAAAGAACCATTGTTTGCTGTTGAATATTCATGGGGAGTTTGCCTAACAAACGTAAGTTACAGTTTTTAGTAGATATTATTTAGCATGGGGAATAAAAAGAATCAAAGACATTGTAGAGAGTTTGTAAGATTATTGTTGTTTCTATTGTTTTGTAAAATGCTATTGTAAGTTTAGAATCCAAATTGTAGTTTCCATTATTTTTCTTTACTAAGTTTTTCTAAACTTTTTGAGAATGTTTCATTCTGTAGAAGAAATCTGAATATGTATTAAATATTCATTACTGTTGCTTTTTAAAGAACCTTTGTTTTAGTTTATAATGCAACAATCCTCTCTCCTCCATAAGAACAATTTTTGTTTTAGGAAAATATCAAAATAGTTACCAAAGTATTGGAAATAGATTTTACACTATCTTAGATATAATGTGCATGCACAAGAGAGACAGACAGAGAGAGAGAGAGAGAGAGAGAGAGAGAGAGAGAGAATTCCAGCACTAGGAGGCTGAGGTAGAAGGATCACAAGTTAAGGCCAAATGGACTCTACAGTAAGATGCTGTCTAAATAATGAATGAAGTAACAATTTCTTGACATTTTGAGCTCATTCGTCTATCCTCAGTTACCTTTCCTCATTTTAAGGACATGGACAAAGAATAAAATGTGGTTGTTTCTTGTTGCCCCTCACTCTTTCTACTTGAGATTAAATTTTCCTGACATCTGTACAAGACAGACAGACTGATCAATAGAATAGAAGAGCCAGAAATAAGACTACAAACTTATGGACACTTGATCTTTGACAAAAAAAGCCAAAAAAAAAAAAATACAATGGAAAAAAGAAAGCATCTTCAATAAATGGACCTCGTGTAACTAATAGAAAACTAAAAATCAATCCATATTTGTCACCTTGCTAAAAGCTCAAGTCCAAGTGGATCAAGGACCTCAACATAAAACCAGAGATACTGAATCTAATAGAAGAGAATGTGGGAAAGAGCCTTGAACTCATTGCCATGGGAGGAAATTTCCTAAAAAGAACTACAGTGACTCAGGCTTTAAGATTAAGATTTGATAAATGGGACCACATAAAACTGAAAAGCTTCTGTAAGGCAGAGGACAAAGTCAATAGGACAAATCAGCATCAACAACCTATAGATTGGATTGGAAAAAATAGTCAGTAGCCCTACATCCAATAGAGTGTTAATATCTAAAATATATAAAGAACTCAAAAGCTAACCTCCAAAAAATAAATAAATAATAACCCATTCAAAAAAGGGGGAGGGTTTAGAGCTAAGCAAGGAATTCACAACAGAGAAATCTCAAATGATCGGGAAGCACTTAAAGAAATGCTCAAAGTCCTTAGTCATTAGAGAAAGATAAATTAAAATGACCCAGTGATTCCAACTTACAACAATCAGAATGACTAAGATCAAAAACTCAGGTGAGAGCACAGGTTGGCAAGGCTGTGAAGAAATAGTAACACTCACCCATTGATGGTGGGATTACAAACTGGTGCAACCACTCTGAAAATCAATCTAAAGGTTCCTCAGAAAACTGGAAATAGATCTACCTGAAGATCCAGCTTTATCAATCTTGGAAATATACCCAAAATGTGACCCACCATTCCACAGGGGCATGTGTTCCACTATGTTCGTAGCAGTTTTATCTGTTATAGCCAGAATCTTGAAACATCACAAAAGTCCCACAATGGAAGAATCGATATAGAAAATGTGATTCAGTTATTTTTTTATTTTTAAACTTTATTTTAAAAAACAAAGATAAAAGAAAAAAATTTAAACATTTTTGCATAAATGTATACAAATAAAATTGTGTCAGTGCTTGGCTTTTTTTTTCTTTTTTTTTAAGGTTTGATACTCTGCATTAAGGTTTTACTAGTTACAAAGAGCAAAAAGTACATGTAAAACAGGATGTAACCCTGAATTAGTCAACGTTTTCTTGGTGTGTAAGGACTGAGCATGATGTTTTTTAGTTTTGTTTTGTTTTGTTTTGTTTTGTTTTCTTGAACTTCACACAGTCTGTGAGTTGTTTCTGGGGCAGTCCGAGCACCAGTTACATCCCACTATCAGTGACTGCATATTATGTCTGTTCTTTTGTGACTGGGTTATCTCACTCAGGATGATATTTTCTAGATGCATCCATTTTCTTAAGAATTTGGTTAAGTCATTGGTTCTGATGGCTGAGTAGTACTGCATTGTGTAAATATACCACAATTTTTGTATCCATTCATCTTCTGAAGGACATCTGGGTTCTTTCCAGCTTCTGGCTATTATAAAAAGAGCTGCTATGAACATTGTGGTGCATGTATCTTTGTTGTATATTGGAGTGTCTCTGAGGTATATGCCCAGAAGTGGAATAGCTGGATCTTCAGGTAGTAATATGTCCAATTTTCTGAGGAATCGCCAGACAGATTTCCAGAGTGGTTGTATCAGTTTACAACCCCACCAACAGTGGAGAAGTATTCCTCTTTCTCCACAACCTTGCCAGCATCTGCTGTCATCTGAGTCTTGAATCTTGGCCAATCTGACTAATGTAAGGTGGAATCTCAGGGTTGTTTTGATTTGCATTTCCCTGAAGGCTAAGGATGTCGAGCACTTCCTTAGATGCTACTCAGCCATTCCATATTCCTCAATTGAGAATGTTTTGTTTAGTTCTGTACCCCATTTTTTAATAGGGTTATTTGATTCTCTGGTGTCTAGCTTTTTGAGTTCCTTGTATACCTTGGATATTAGGCCTCAATCTGATGTGGAGTTGGTAAAGATCATTTCCCATTCTGTTGGCTGCATTTTGTTTTCTTTACAATGTCCTTAGCCTTACAGAAAATTTGCAATCTCATTAAGGCCCATTTGACCTTAGACCTTGAGACATTGGTGTTTTGTTCAGAAAATTTTCTCCTGTGTCTATGTGTTCTAAAGTTTTCCCTACTTTCTCATCTAATAGTTTCAGTGTATCTGGTTTAATGTGGAGATCTTTGATCCACTTACACTTGAGCTTTGTACAAGGAGTTAAAAAGGGATCTATTTTCATTTTTTTGCATGCTGAGTGCCAGTTGGACCAGCACCATTTGTTGAATAGGATGCCCTTTTTCCATTGAATGTTTACAGATCCTTTGTCAAAAATCAGGTGACCATACACGTGAGGGCTCATTTTTGGATCTTCTATTATATTCCATTGATCCACATGCCTATTTCTGTACTAGTACCATGCAGTTTTCAGCACAATTGCCTTGTAATATAGCTTGAGGTCAGAGATAGTGATTCCCACAGATGTTTTTTTTTGTTATTGAGGATGGATTTCGATATTCTACGTCTTTTGTTATTCCAGATGAAATTGCACATTGATCTTTCCAACTCAACGAAGAACTGAGTTGGAATTTTGATGGGGATTGCATTGAATCTGTAGATTGCTTTTAGTAGGTCTGCCATTTTTAAAATTTTGATCCTTCCAATCCATAAGCATGGAAGATCGTTCTATTTTCTGAGATCTTCCTGGATTTCCTTCTTAAGAGATTTGAAGTTCTTGTCATACAGGTCCTTCACTTGCTTAGTTAGAGTCACAACAAGGTATTTCATAGTTTTGTGACTATTGTGAAGGGTATCTTTTCCCTAATTTCTTTCTCCACATGTTTGTCCTTTGAATATAGAAAGTTTACTGAATTGTTTGAGTTAATTTTGTATCCAGCCGCTTTGCTGAACTTGTTTATCAGCTGTAGGAGTTCTCTAGTGAAATTTGTGGGGTCACTTAAGTACACTATCATGTAATCTGCAAAGAGTGATGTTTTTCTTCTTCCTTTCCGATTTGTATCCCTTTGATTTTCTTTTGCTGTCTAATTGCTCCAACCAGGACTTCCAGTACTATGTTGAATAGGTAGGGGGAGAGTGGGCAGCCTTGTTGCGTCCCTGATTTGGGTGGGATTCCTTCAAATTTCCCACCGTTATGTTTAATGTTGGCTGTTGGTTTGCTGTATATTGCTTTTATTATGTTTAGGTATGGACCTTGGATTCCTGTTCTTTCCAGGACTTTTAACATGAAGGAGTGTTGAATTTTGTCAAATGCTTTCTCAGCATCTAGTGAGATGACCATGAGATTTCATTCTTTGAGTTTGTTTATATGGTGGATTACATTGATGGATTTCCTTATATTAAACCATCCCTGCATACCAGGGATGAAGCCTACTTGGTCATGGTGAATGATCATTTTGATGTGTTCTTGGATTCAGTTTGCAAGGATTTTTTTGAAGATTTTTGCATCAATATTCATAAGTGAGATTGGTCTAAAGTTCTCTTTCCTTGTAGGGTCTTTGTGTAGTTTAGGTACGAGGGTTATTGTAGCCTCAAAAAAAAATGAGCTAGGTAGTATTCAATCTGATTCTATCTTGTGGAATAGTTTGGAGAGTATTGGTATTATGTCCGCAATAAATGTCTGATAAAATTCTGCACTGAACCTGTCTGGACCTGGGCTTTTTTTGGTTGGGAGGCTTTTGATGACTTCTTCTATTTCTTTAGGTGTTATGGGATTATTTAGATGGTTTACCTGGTCCTGGTTTCACTTTAGGATCTTGTATCTGTCTAGGAACTTATCCATTTCCTCCAGATTTTCCAACTTTGTGGAGTATAGGTTTTTGTAGTAGGATCTGATGATTTTTGAATTTCCTCAGTTTCAGTTGTTATGTCGCCACTTTCCTTTCTGATTTTGTTAATTTGTATACTCTCTCTTTGCCCTCTAGTTAGTCTGGCTAGGGGTTTATCAATCTTTTTTATTTTCTCAGAGAACCAGTTCTTGGTTTTGTTGATTCTTTCGATGGTTCTTTTTCTTTCTATTTAGTCTATTTCTGCCCTAATTTTGATTATTTCTTGCTGTCTACTCCTCTTGGGTGTATCTGCTTCCTTTTGTTCTAGACCTTTTAGCTGTGCTGTCACGTTGCTGATGTATGCTCTCTCTAGTTTCTTTTTGGAAGCGCTCAGGGCTATGAGTTTTCCTCTCAGTACTGATTTCATTGCATCCCATAGGTTTGGGTATGTTGTTCTTTCGTTTTCATTGAATTCTAGAAAATCCTTAATTTCTTTCTTTATTTCTTCTTTGACCCTGCTATTGCTGAACAGAGCGTTGTTTAGCTTCCATGTGTATGTGGGCTTTTGGTTGTTATTGTTGTTGTTAAAGACCAGCCTTAGACCATGGTGATCTGAGAGGATGCATGGGAGTATTTCAATCTTCTTATATTGATTGAGGCTTGTTCTGTGTCCAATTATGTGGTCAATTTTCAGGAAGGTGACATGGGGTGCTGAGAAGAAGGTGTATTCTTTTACTTTAAGATGATATGTTCTGTAGATATCTATTAATTTAGTTGGTTCATAGTCTCTGCTAGTTTTGCAGTGTCCTTGTTCAGTTTCTATTTCCATGATCTGTCCATTGGTGAGAGTGGGGTATTAAAGTCTCCCACTATTATTGTGTAAGGTGAAATGTATTTTTTAGCTTTAGTAGGGTTTCTTTTATGAATATGGGTGCTTTTGTGTTTGGAGCATATATGTTAAGGATTGAGAGTTCCTCCTGACAGATTTCCCCTGTAATGAGTAAAAAGTGTCCTTCCTTATCTTTTTTGATAACTTTTGGTTGGAAATTTACTTTATTCAATATTAGAATAGCCACTCCAGCTTGCTTCTTGGGGCTGTTTGCTTGAAAGTTTTGTTCCCAAACTTTTACTCTGAGATAGTGTCTGTCTTTGTCTCTGAGATGAGTTTGCTGTATGCAGCAAAATGCTGGATTTTGTTTTTTTATCCAGTCTGATAGCCTATGTCTCTTTATTGGGGAGTTGAGTCCATTTATGTTAATAGATATCAAGGAGAGTGGTTTCTGTTTCCTGCTATTATTACTTTTGTAGGTTGAGTTGTGTCTCTTTCTTCTTTTGGTTTTCTTGCTTAGGAATTTTCTTGTTTTTACTAGGATGTAGTTCCCCTCATTGTATTGGGTTTTCCACATATAATTCATTGTAGTGCTGGGTTTGTGGTCAGATATTGTGTAAATTTAGATTTGTCTTGAAATATCTTCATCTCTCCATCTGTGGTGACTGATAGTTTTGCTGGGTATATCAGCTTGGGCTGGCACTTTTGCTCTCATAGGGTCTGCATGATGTCTGTCCAGGCTCTTCTAGCTTTCATAGTCTCTGTTGAGAAATCAGGTTTGATTCTGATTAGTCTGCCTTTATATGTTACCTGACCTTTTCCCCTTACTGCTTTTTGTATTCTTTCTTTGCTTTGGGCACTTGGTGTTTTGACTATTATGTGTCAGGAGGACTTTCTTTTCTTCTCCAACCTATTTGGAGTTCTGTAGGCTTCTTTTTGCTCGTGGTCATCTCATTCTTAAGGGTAGGGAAGTTTTCTTCTACAATTTTGTTGAAGATATTTACTGTGCCTGTTAGTTGAAACTCTTCTCCCTCTTCTATTCCTATTATCCTTAGGTTTGGTCTTCTCATTGTGTCCTGGATCTCCTGGACATTTTGGGTTAGGAGCTTTTTGGTTGTTTGCATCTTCTCTGGCTGTTTTTTCTATGTTTACAATGTTGTCGTCTGCCCCTGAGATTCTCTCTTCCATCTCTTGTAGTCTATTGGAAATGCTTGCTTCTGTGACTCCTGATTTCTTTTTTAGTTGTTCTACCTCTAGGGTTATCTCTTTTAGTGTTTTCTTTATTGTGTCAATTTCTTTTAAATTCCTTCTTCCATTCCTTCATCTCTTTGGTTCTGTTTTCCTCTAGTTCTTTGAGTGTTTTTCTTGTTTCCTCTTTAAAAGCTTTTGATCCTTTTTGCTTTTCCTCCTGTTCTTGTTTAAGGATCTCTATCATGATCTTGAGGTATGATTTTAGGTCTGCGTCTTATTTTTCTGGAGTGTTTGGCATTCCAATGTTTGCTGTGATGGGAGAGCTGAGTACTGGTGTTGCCAGGTTGTCTTTGTTTCCTTGGGATATGCTCTTTCGCTTTCCTCTTGCCATTTTCTTGTCAGTAATATGTTCTTGCCTTTCCCTTATACCTGGTCTGTGTCCCTGGATCTCCACTGGTCCAGGTGGTGGATGGTCCGAGCCCTGTTCTGCGCCCCAAAGCCGCCGGGTGGGAACAGAGGTCCCAATGCTGGGTTCCTGGTCCCTGGATCAGGCAGGGCAGGGATGCTATTTCCATGCTCACTCCTCAGAGATCTCTCTGCTCCCTGGCTGCTCAGATCTCCTTCTCACCAGGCCTTAACCTTTGGGAACTTGTGATTCACTTATATGATGGAATACTACTCAGTTATTAAGAATGGGGACATCATGAATTTTGCAGGCAAATAGATGGAACTAAAATTATCATCCTGCATGAGGAAACTCAGACCTGAAATGTACCTTTTAAAGCAGTGTTTTTAAAAAGTCAACATAATGTTGCCTTTAGTGGATGGTAGCTCCCCCAGGTAAGACCCTCCTAAATTTAGGAGGTAGGAAGCTGATAATCACCAGGTTTAATGCTGAATGATTTAGCATCTACTGGGGTTGCTCTTGCTGTGCACTTTTTCATGTGTGAAAATCTTATTTCCAGCTTCAAACATTGAACCAGAAATTATAAAGATGAGGCAAATGGATTATCGGGAGACAGCTAGAATAGTCAACATAGCCAAACAAGAAATATCTATCTTTCTTAACTTTAAGTACATAGGAGGAGACCTTTGCTCTTTTAAACTTAGAATCCATCAAAATATTTCAAATTTTCATGGCTATTTCTGGTTCCAGCCCAGGTTGAACACAATCAGGATATTGTTTATCTTTCTTTTTCTCAAGTCCATATATATATTTTAACTAGTAAATCAAATATGAGTCTATTACCTATCTCAGTAGTCTTATTTGTACTGCTATAAGAGGTCAGGGACTGGACTGAGCACTGTGTGTTTGAGAAAGTATGAGAGGATTCACAATCACCCTCAAAGGAACCTTAGACACAAGTATGGGAGAAGAGTAAGAAAGTGAAAAAGTTGTTACTGAGCATTGTGTCCTTAAGATATTGATTCATCAATTAGCAGCCACCATAAAGGGGAGTATGACATGGTCTTTCATTACTATGCTAAATAAATCCAGACGTTTATATGAAGGCATTCCAAGCATGAAGTTTTCTCTCATTGGCAAAAGTGTGCCCATGTAAAGATTAGCATGTATTTGAAGAAGGCAACATGACATGCTATAAATGGCATTGAGTTATACATCCTGTAGCATAAGGTAAACTGGTCTTCTGCCTGTTTTCTCTTTTTTAAAACAGAATTAATTACTGTTTGTCCTATCTCTCTTAAAAGAAAAGAGAAAGTCATTTAAGATGAAATGTATATGATACTGTGAAAGGCACTAGAAAATATGACAGGATTTATTGTCTAGTTTAGTTATTGGCATTTAAACAAAATGTAATTACCTAAAGATGTGTGGGATACTTGTGTTAGTCACTTGTTGTCACTTGCCTTTCTTCCAAAGCCTGGTCTTCTGAATGAAGGTGCATTAGAGACTACCTCCCATACATAGGTATGGCCCCCAGGGGTGGGATGGGGGCCTCTCTCAAAGTTTTAACCCAGAAATGTTTCTGTCCAGTGGAAGTACAGGGACAAAAAGAAATGGAGCAGAGACTGAAGGAAGGGCCATCTAGGGACTGACCCATCTGGGAATCCATATTGTCTGCAGGCACCAAACCTGACACTGTTGCCATTGCCAAGAGGCACTTGCTGATAGGAAGCTGGTGTGAGAGCTCCTTGGGAGGATCAGCCAGCAACTGATCAATACAGATGAGAACGCTTGGAGCCAACCACCAGACTGGGCTTAGGGACCCTGGTGAGGAGCTGGTGGAAGGACTGGAGGAGCAGAGGGGGATTACAACCCCATAGGAAGAACAACATCAGCTGGCAGGACCACCCAGTGCTCCCAGGGACCAGACCACCAACCAAGAAGTGTACAGGGAGGGATCCATGGCTCTAGATATGTAGGTAGCAGAGAATGGCCTTGTCTGACATCAATGGGAAATGAGGTCCTTAGTTCTGTGGAGGTTTGATGGCGCAGCATAGGGGGATGTTGGAGGGATGGGAGAGGGTGGGTGGATTCAGTAGCACCCTCATGGAGGCAAAGGGGAGGGAGGAGAGGATGGTTGTTTGATGGAGGAGCTTGTGGAGAGGTCACCGGGAAATGGGATATCATGTGAGATGTAAAGGAACGAAATTATTAATAGAAAAAGAAGAGGGTGTACTTAGTAGGTATCAAAAGGTGAGTCTCTTTATTCTCTTTTCCTTTAACATCTCAGGATTTTGCATTCAATAAATGTCCAGAAAAAAATCAACTTAAAATTATCTACCTGGAGCATCTCCTTCTTTAATGTGAAGTGAAATATATTTTAATTATAATTTTCTCAGTGACTGATGCAGATGGAAAAATTGATTCATAAAATGTGATTGATGAGTGAGGTTGCAAACCAACAGTGTCTTAGAATTTATTCATTAATTAAGTTCATAATTTAATACCAAGATTGTATCCAAGTCATTTAGAAAATGACTCCTCTTTCTTGTGATTTAGATCCACTAGCTAATTGGTTTTTCTGCCTGGCTGATTGTCCATGGCAAAGCCCAGATCACCCATCACTAACAAGTCCACAAACAGAGCAAAGCTACCAGTTTGATCAGTTTCACCTGGTACTTTGGGGAAGCCAAGCTTTGTGCATATGCTTTTCTTGTGCTTGTTTCTGGGGCTACCACCTCATAAAGCACCAGGTTATAGCTCTCCACACGAAATACACTCACTCTCTTCTGTATCATCTATGCAGATACTCAGCCCATTGAGTATCGTGTATGTAGACTATGTAGAATAGGCAACCACTCAATTATTTAACTGAATTTCTAGTTGTTTAATGAAATCAAATGGTTGGTGAACTGGATCAGTAGATCCAATAATGATATAAAAACAGTAATTTTCTTTTCTCAAAAACATGCTTTTCTTTCCCCAAGAAGACCAACGATGAGTTTAATTGACCTATGCTGGAATAAGAGGACTGCATTGGTAGCTAAGAGATCTGTACTTCTGTCTAGTAGACTTTTTCCAGCTAACAAATTATATGAAAAAAAGGAAACACATTTAAAACTCATACCCTGTCTTCCCTCCCATTACCTCATTTCTAGTTTCAATAAAACAAACCAAAGTTTAAACCAATAGTCTTCAAATGTGTGTTTTATAAAACCTGAGGATAAAATCTTATTTGCTGTGGAATCCCTGCTTATGTGGCCTTCAATTACATAAGCTCCCCTGTCTTGTGTTACTATCCTCTGTGTTTGGAGGGCACCTGTCTACCTGGATTGGACTTCCAATCTCCAGTGGCTACTGCATCTAGCTTCCATAGGAAGAGAATCAGATGTAGCGGCAAGGGATGCCAAGGGAACTGACAGTTGAGCTTCATATCAGACTCAATAAAAATTATTCCAGTGAAAATGTGTAAGAGTACAGAGGGTAGGCTTACACTCCACTTACAGTATTTTAGAGCAAGATTTCTGAAGACAGTCATGTAGGTTTAAGAAATTATGAATATTTCCCATGGAGAGGGTATTTCCTGGGATGTAAACTGAGAAAACTGATAGAGGAAATGTAACAGTAGACACTTGGGTAAGTAATTAAGGTTGGTGTGGTGTCTTACGAGATTCTGAATAATGCAGTCAGTGAGATGCAAGCCAGAGCCTTCCAAGTGCTTTCTAGACCTGCACTATATCTTCAGCCCTCAGAATTTACTTAAAAAACTGGCATGTTCCATTAGTTTTCAAGACCTAGTAAATGATGTCACATCAATGTAGGAGAGAAGTGCCGAGGGCTGAAATGGAAGTAGTGAGGTGGATATGGAAAATGTATTATTTTATTTGGCTTGGCTCTAGCTGAGACACCAAAGCCCTGAGCCTCCACCTTGGTTTTCACAGGGAAGCACTATTCTCCCATGCTAATTTGAGACTGTGAGTGTATTTTATTTTATTTATTCTTTAACTAACAGTTACAAAACATGTCAGAGCTTCACACCAATTAATGAGGCCCCACAGGCTAGGCTGGAGTGACATTAGGATGTTAGGCAAACATGTAGGTATGGTCCCAGAGCAGCCAAAGGATGACTCCAGGACCCATACAGTTCAATGTTCAGTGATGCCTGCCTATTGCTTCCCTTGTTCTGCAGCTACCTCTCTCACAGCTGTGAGTTTCAAGAACTTGCCTGATCCTCTAGCTTTTGCTACCACTCAAGTGTTCTCTCAACATAAAATACACAAGGTATAAAGCAAAGTGTGGGTCCATTGGAACCCCAACCTGCTCAGTCACGAGCTCTGTAATTTACCAGAGTGAGCCTGGTAAATATCTCAGCTTCTTCATTCACAACAAGTGGGGATTCTTTTTTTATTTAATTTTTTATTGGATATTCTCTGTATTTACCTTTCAAATGTTATCCTCTTAACCCCCATTCCCCTCCCCTTCCACCTGCTTCCATGAAGGTGCTTCCTTTCCCAATCACCCTCTCCACCTCAGTAACAAATGAGAATTCTACACAAACCTAAAATAATACATATTTTAGATCAGAGGCTAACAGCACTGCTCTGTGGCACAGACCATGCTTCCATGTGTAAAGCCAGAGGCTGTATCCCAGCCCATTCCCTGACAGACACATGTTAATCAATCAATCAATCAATCAATATTAAATAACTTAAAAGTCCCCCTGTTGTTGCAAAGAGTTGGGGCAGGAAGAATTATTCTGTGGGTCTGAAAGAAGACATTTTTTCTTTTCAGGAAAATTGATAGAGTCAGGTTGTACAATATTAAGTGAGGAGGTCAAACAATCTCAGAAAAAAAAAAACACATGTGATCTCTCATATGTAGAGTCTAACCAATATGTAGAGTCTACATACATGCTTACATATGTAAAACAAACATACATGTGTGTATCTACTACTGTATGAAATAATGAGAAAGACTAAATATTAAAAAGGGCAATTCTGCTGGGGACATTTTTTATTGGATAGTATGTATTTACATTTCTAATGTAATCACCTTTCCTGGTTTTCCCCTCTCCCCTCCTCCAGATTTTATGAGGATGCTCCTCCTCCCACCCACACTGGCATTCCCCTACACTAGGCAAATGATTCTTCTCAGGACCAAGTGCTTCTCCTCCTACTGATGCCAGACAATGCTATATCCTCTGCTACATATGCAGCTGGAGCCACGGGTCACACCATGTGTACTCTTTGGTTGCTGATTTAGTCCCTGGGAGCTCTGGTGGCTCTGGGACATTTTAAGATTGAGATGACCTCTTCCCAAATGACCCAGGCTTGTATCAAGTTGTTATGAAGTAAGCCAGCATGGTGATAATGATCAAAATACATTCTTTTCATATCTTAGGACTAATCATTTTAAAGTTCACCCTATGATGTTCTTTCTAATTAGTGGCAATACCCATTCAGCACTTCCATCTCAAACAGACAGGGGTGGACCTAGGATAGTTCACAAACTCAGACACTGTAGCATCTCATCAAACCAAAACCAGCATGATATGAGAAGAGTTCATCTGGCTCTGTCGCGTCCTCCATGGTCTACATGCTGAAGTATTACCACATGCACCTGGGGCCTTACTTCACTTAAACTTAGAGCTACACAGTGTTGAGCTTAAACCACCACTTTTTTATGGAGTTTGTTTCTCTGTCACTTCATGTGGATCATTGCTAATTTTCAAAACTATGAAATCAACTATAAATGACACAAATAACAATAGTTATCATTACCGATAAAATGCAGCAAACATCCCAGGCTAAATCTAATTCCAAAGCTCAAACCTGCCTTTCAGTTCATTGTGTTGAATTCTGAGACTCTTGGTTGAGTTCTCCAGTACTTCTGAGGGAGATAGAAGGGAGAACGAAGAGTTGTCTGTGACCGCAGGGCTCAACAATGTTGGAATCAGTTATCCTATAATTCGTTATCTGGGTTTGATGCCACAGAACTACGGTTCCAGTTGCTTGGGAGGCTGAAGCAAGTTCAAAGGCAGAACGGCAACTCAAAACGTCCAAGGGGCGATGTGGCAATGTGTATCATTAAGCCGTTCAGTGCTTGACCCACAAGCACCGGACCCTATGTTCTATCACAGGCACTGAAAAAGATAGTTAACTTTAACTGAACTTTGAGAGTATATTTACCATGTTGCATATCTTCAAAATCCCCGAGGGCAACTTTGAATTAGCCGGACTTTGTTGCTGCGAGCAAAGATGGGAGAGTTTAGACAGTAAGTGTTCCCCTTGTCACCTACTTCCAGAGGTTCGGTTCCAGTCTGCTGATAACCAGAAGGTCTGGCAACGCAGCCCTTATTATGTGGCCCAAGAAAAGGAGCACAGACGGATGTTTCTTACATTCCCACTGTTATTCCATCAAAGCTTCCCTCCCCCCCTCCTCCTCCCTTTCCCTCCCCACTCCCTCCTTACCCTCTTATGCCTGATGAGTGACTGGCAGTGGTCTTAGGAGCAAAACTTTACAGTTTAGTGTCTGGATGGAGCAAAAAGTGTTTTGCCACAGGTTAAACACCTTTCCACAAATGCTTTCCCAGGAATGACTCCATTTCACCGTATCACTGAAGGGAAAGCAGACATAGCGTAATACTGTTCTTTACATGAACAGGACAATCCTTCATACAAAGGGCTTTCTTTTATTTGTCCCAAATCCTCTCCCCTTACAAACAAGGGAACCTTTTTTTATGGTCCTGGTTGGATCCAAATTAGGCACACATGTGAAAGATGAAGAGGAACAAAAGAACTTCCAGATGTCTCTCTGTTTTCTCCTGAGGTATGTTGTTCCAAAATATGTTTTCTTCTAGGAATAACACATAAAACCTATGATCTTCTAATAATAAGATCTTAATCTTATTGAAGCCTTATACTTCAACCTTGATCAACTGCACAAGCAACTGATGCTTTCCTTCCAGTGCCTTCTCTCACATGCACAGAACTCTCTGTATATGTTGCTCATAAGTCTTCTCGAAATTTCCCCAGCTTTCTCTCACACTTGCTTACCTTGTCTCTGACTTTCTGGCTCTTCACAGGCATCCTGTTCCTTCCTGAGGTAATTGAGAACAGAAGTCTTCTTGTCACGAGACTTCCTCACTTTTTGCCAAACACACTTTATTTCATGTATTTTGGGTTCATGCATGTCCCTCGAGTTTACAGCAATCCGGAGTTGCTGGATTTCAATTTAGTACTTCCTTTACCACTAACTTCATCTCTATGTTATTGCCGAAGTCTTCACTGTATGCCAGAAAACCGTATGCCAGAAAATAGAGCATTTATCTCGCAGTGCAGGTGCAAATGGCATATTCTTCAAATGTCTTGTTGTTACCAGGAGCTATGAAAAGCAAAGACTGTGGCCAGGGAGAGGGCTCAGCTGGTAAAAGTAGCACCCCCCAAAGCCTGACAACCTGAGTTCAATTCTTGGAACCCTCATTTAAAAAGCCAGATGCAGGAATGCACATATGTAACCCAGCCCCATACATAAATCTGCAAGGTAAAGATGGAAGACTTGAGAGGAGGCTAAGGTTCAACGAGCCTGAATTATATGGCATGATAAAAACAAGAGAGACAAGTTCAAGAGGGCAGACAGAACTGGCTACTGAAAGTTATCCTTTGACACATATATGCCCACTGTGGCATACACATGTGTGCGTTCACGTACACACACACACACACACACACACACACAGTTCATATACACAATAATAATAGTAATTTTTTTAAAATTTAGCACACCAAAATTAAAATTGCTTTATATATGTTTGTATGTGTGAGTATCTTAATGTCAGCTTTCTGGTTCTAGATGTACTATGTATATCTAGAGATACCATGGTCACCGTTATCTGTAGAGTTTAAGACCAGCTGAAGATTCACTGAACTACCATCACATTGTAACAGTACTGTAAAAATCTTTTTTTTAATATTCAGAAGCACCCCTAGGATAAGGTAATATACAAAAGGTAGTTTTGCATTTGTCAACCCTGACATAAATATTTGAAATATACTGGATAAAAAATCGTAAGATACACAGGAATTAAATCACTCAAATTCTAAGATAACAGATAGTCCAAAACCAATACTGGCAGTGGTAATGGGTGGGTCTCTCCTGGTACCATCTACTCTCTGTTCCAAGGCTGTTCATTTCTTCTAGAGCATCTTCATCTACTCCATGAAGACCGATGCTCTTTGCAGAGTCACGTCTGGGTCCAGCCATAGCACAGGAATTTGAGGCTTGGTCTAGAGTTGAAGCACTGTGTCCTCATAGCATGTACCCTATTTCTTCCCTGGACCAAGCGTTCCCAGTTAGACTTTGGATCAAAATCCATGCTCAAGGCATTTCTACATATCTTATATTCAAAATCATAAATGTAAATTATCTATAAAACTGAAGGGATTAAGAAAAAGATTTGGGAACTTGTAAGATGTGAAGAAATGGAAAAAATAGATTGTTTTTATTTTCTTGTGTCTTCTAAGCTATTTGCTTAGTTTAGGACTGCAAACTGAATAATCAAATATAAAATACAAAGTTATCTTGTGTGGGGGGGAGGGGGAGAGCATACTGTTGAATTGTAGAAAGGCAGGTAGGAAGATAAACAAGTTAGATTTAGAAGGGGAACACGATAAAATACACTATATAAAATATAAAGAAAGAAAAGCCTCCCTAGATAGTATTTAAAATAAAATTATTATTAAATGCTAATGAATAACATTGAGTCTTAGAAGAACTTGGTATGCCAAGACCATTTACAAGTATACAATAAGTTAGATACTGCATTTTAGAGAAATCATGCAGTTTTATCTTTCTGAATGACCTCTTAATATTACATATGCAAAGTCCAGTTGTTTTTCTAAGAATTTTACTTTTTTACTCTTATCTGGAGCTAAGTAATATTCTGTTGTATGTATGTACCAGTATTTCATTATCCATTTGTCTTTTTATGGACATCTAAGTTGGTCACATTTCTCTACTATAGAAAAGACAAAAATAACAAAAACAGGGTCTGGGTATTTCTAGGAAGAAAATGGGGTTCTCTGCGTATGTGTCCCAGAGTGAAATAGCTGGGTCATATGATAGTTCTATTTTTACTTTTAGGAAACCTCCAAGCTGATTGGCATAATAGCTGTGTTAATTTCTACTTTCACCAGCAGCAAAAAGGGCTCTATTTTCCCCCTATATCCTTCCCCACATTCATTGTCAATCCTTGACGGCAGCCATTCTGATTGAAGTAGTATCTCAAAGGAGGTTATTTTTATGTCTCTCTGATAAGTGTAAATGCTTTGTTTTTCTTCTTTTGAAATTTTTTCAGCCCGTTTATTGATCGCCAATTTTATTTCCTAGGTATTTAAATTCTGAATTTCTTCATAAATTATATCAGCTTCTTATCTCAGATGGCTGGTATAGACTTTCCCTTACTCATGGGCAATCTGTGGGCTCTGCTGGTATTTCTCTTGGCTCTGCAGACTTTTGTGATTCCATGTAGTTTCTTTGATTGATACTTGAGGCTTGTTCCTGTGCTATTGAAGTTCTTTTTCTCAAAGTTCTTACCCACTCCAATGTCCTGCAGCATATTTTCTATGTCCTGCTAGTGTTTTCAGGTGTTAGATTATGACCGTTGACCTGTTGCATACAAAAATTTTATAGGTGAGATAAAGAATCTATTCTAACAAATATACATGTGGTATAATAAATATAGCATTCAGTAAGGAGACTAGAAAGGAGTCATATTTGGTGGTGAGACTATGATGCAGGCTAATGAGTCAAGTAGGTAAATGGGCACGTGGGTCATGAAAAAAATCATAAATGTAATTGCTCTTATAGATTTCATTCTGTCACAATCTTTTCCATTGAGGGTAAGCATATAAAAATATGATTGGTAGTGTAAGTGTGGAACCCCACATGAAACCCCATAGTTTCATTCAGATTGTATAGTTCACTGAGGTGGACAGACTTTGAGATGGGGAAAATGTTTGAGTATATGCCCAAGAGTAGTATAGCTGGGTCCTGAGGTAAATCAATTCCCAGTTTCTGAGGAAACGCCATATTGATTTCCATAATGGCTGTACAAATTGGTACTGCCATCAGCAATGAAGGGGTGTCCCGATGCTCTACATCCTTTCCAGAATGAGTTATCATATGTATTTTTGATCTTTGCCATTCTGATAGGGATAAGATGGAATCTCAAAGTAGTTTTGATTTGAATTTCCCCTAATGGTTAATGATGTGGAACATTTCTTTACATGTTTCTCAGCTCACTGAGATTCTTCTGCAGTGAATTCTCTGTTTAGGTCTGTACTTCATTTTAAATTGGAATACTTATTTTTTTAATATCTAATTTTCTTGAGTTGTTTATGTTTTGGATAATAATCCTCTATTTGATGTAAAAAGTATTTTTTCTATTTTGTAGGCTGCCACTTTGTCCTGTTGAATGTGACTTTCCCTATAGAAACTATTAGGTTTCATGGGGTCCCATTTATTAATTGTTGATGAGTGTGCCTATGTTATTGATTCAGAAAGTCGTCTCCTAGGTCAATGTGTTCAAGGTTATTCCCCACGTGTTTCTCTATCAGATTCAGTGTATTTGATTTTCTGCCAAGGACTTTTATCCCTTGAGATTAAGTTTTATGTGATATGTATAAATCTATTTGCATTGTTTTACGTGCAAATATCCAGTTTGACTAGCACTAATTTTTGAAGATACTGTCTTCTTTTCATTGAATATTTATGGATTCTTTATCAAATATACAGGTATCCATATGTGTGCGGATTTATATCTGGGCCTTCAATATCATTCCATTGATCAGCATTTCTATTTTTGTCAATACTATGTGGGTTTTATTACTACAGCTCTGTGGTGCAGCTTGAAACCTCCAGCAATTCCTTTATTATACAGGATTGTTTTGGACATCCTGGGTTTTGCTTTTTGATGTTTTTTTGTTTCCTTATTTGTTGTTCCATATGAAAGTAAAAACTGTCCTTTCAAGGTCTGTGTAGAAACATTGATGGAAAATGCATTGAGTCTTTAAGATAACCATCTATGGTAATCCTAACAATCCATTAGCATAGGATATCTTTGCATCTTCTGATATCCTCTTCAATTTCTTTCTTTAGACACTTGATGTGTTTATCATATAAGTTTTTTTACTTGCTTGGTTCAAGTTACCCTAAGATATTTTATATTATTTTGCACTAATGTGAAAGGTGTCGTTTTCCTTATTTGGGGGTAAAAATGGAGCTGTTGAAGTAGTGTAATATCAGGTAGTAGGAGAGATAAGGTGCAGGGAGAGTGCAGGCAGAAATGACTAGAATTGGTGAGCTATTGAAGGATAATTTGGAAACCTCGTGCAGGGGAAACTGCCTGGAATTTATGACGGTGATACCAATGAGGACTCTTGGTTCTTACACTCTGGGGAATATGGAGTTTCTAAGGAATATCACTAGGCAAGGTTTTCATTGGTAGAGCTAGGCTGCATTAAACTGGGTTGTTGAACAAGACCATGCCATGGACATCTCCAAGTAACCCAGACTATTGCTAAGGCAAAGGATTCTCCCTGAAAACTTAAAATGGGGCCCCATTGACAAAGATAACACCGACACAACTCATTGAATATGAAAAAGTCAATCTGGTGCCTAGATGGGGCCTTCACCACATGCTGTAGTGTCTTTGGTTCAGGAAGGTACTCTACATGCTCCTGAAAGAGGAACATGAACTCCAACCCTACCACAAAATCTTTGACCCAAATCTGTAGAATATTGCAAAATATTCTAGATCAGTGGTGGCACAGAAATTGTGGCAAGAGCCAACCAATATCTGATTTGATCAAAATCCCACTCCATGACAAGAACCTATATCATGGACTGGAAAGATGGTTCAGTGGTTAAGAGTATTCACTGTTCTTCCAAAGGTCCTGAGTTCAATCACCAGCACCAACATGGCAGTTCACAACTGCCTGATGCAGTCTTCTGGTATAAAGATGTACACGCAAACAAAATATGCATATACATAAATATACAGATAAATCCAAAAAGAGACACATACCTTGTACTGCAAGTGTAATCAGGAAAGGGGACTAAATAGCCCAGATACTTAGAATAAAACCAAGTGCTACTAGTCAAAAAAAGAAAGAATTAATGAAATGACTCATAATAATATTCTGCTACATGCATAGATCAGTAACTTTCCAGTTACTTTTCCAGGTTTTCTCTGGCTGCATATGAGAACAGATGCAGAAAACAAGAGCCAAAAGCCAGATATTACACACAGAGAGAGTCTAAATGTGTGTTGCCTTAGGGTTTTATTGCTGTGAAAAGACACCACAATCAAAGCAACTTTTATAAAGGAAATCATTAACTTGAGGCTGGCTTACAGTTTCAGAGGTTTAATGCATTATCATCATGGTGAGAAACATAGCAGTGTGCAAGGACACATGGTGTGAGAGGAGCTAAGAGTTCCACAACTTGATTCACAGGTACCAGAAGGAGATTGTGAGCCACATTGGGAATAACTTGAGCATATGAGACATCAAAGCCCACCTGCCCAGTGGTACATTTCCTCCAACAAGGGCACACCTCCTAAAAGTGCCACTGCCTATGGGCCAAGCATTCACATACATGAGGTACTTTTGGGGATATTCTGAGAGATAACTTCAATGATTTGTTTGCCAGTCTATTTGTCATTTGTAGTTTGGAATGTTATTCGTTTCTCTGTATTAATTTTATATCCTATAACTTTGACGAATAATTTTTATGAGCTTTAAAAGTAAAATCTTCAAGGTTTTTGGAGCACTCAGTTTTAAGTGGGTAGACTTCAGTAGAACGCACCCCCCAATTCATGCTCAGAGATCTATCTGGAAAAGGAGGCAGAAAAGTTTAAGAGTCAGAGGTGATGGGGGAACTCCAACGAAACAGTGTCTTCAAGGTACCACAGGACTGATACATATATGAACTCAGAGATTGGCAGCACACAGAAAACTTGCAGTTTGAAGACAGATGGCATCCCAGATCTGTTAGTAGGAAGTAGACATAGTCTTTCATCTTTAACAGAGAAGCTGTTTATAATTCATACCTAATGGCAAGAAGAAAATCAGTTTTCTTCAGCGGGGAGACACTGAATAATAGACCAACCACATTTCAGGGCAGGCCCATGCCAAACAATAGTTAGCCAACAAAAAACAAACTCTGGTGCAGTCACTGATAATTGGATACTAACCCCAGAAAGCTCTGAACACCCCAGATACAACTCACAGACTATATGAAGTTCAAGAAAAAACAGAGGCCAAAAAAAGAAAAAAAAAAGAAAAGAAGAAAATGAAAAACCATTATGCTTAATCTTTACACACCAAGAAAACTTTGACTAATTACAGGTTACATCTTGTTTTACATGTATTTTATGCTCCTTGCTATTTGTATACTTTTATGCAAGAATGCTTAAAATCTGTACATTTATTTTTGTTTTTTAAAATAATGCTGTTCAATTTTTAAAGAAATCTTTAAATGAAAAAAAACCTCTGTATTTTATTGTAATTGTTGTTGATGTTTTGTAGGTCTTTTGTTTACTTTTGTTTGGTTTGTGTTTGCTATTTAATGTGTCTTTGTTAGGAGATAGGGAATGGGAAAACACTCACACATATTAAAAGGTAATTAAAGAAGAAAATAAAAGTTAAAAATAAAAAATAATGAACTTGACAATACTATTATCTCTTGCTTACTCATATTAATTTGAAGGTTAAAGAGCACACTTGTTAGAGTGTGCAAGCTTCATGATTGATTAAATTGGGGATGTTTTAAATGCAAAAATAATACTGAAATACAATTGTGTTCATTTAGGTATGACTGGTTAGAGATCACAAATTTTTATTAGTAGGAACTTTGTCAATTCTCTGATAAGATTATCTTCTAGGAGTTTCCTCTATAAAGCATTCATAATCCCATTTGTAACTAGTTAATATTTGAGAGATTTTGAGACTACATAAAATGTTGATAACGCTCAAATTTAGTCACTAATTTAATCAGCTGATAAAACTCTCAGATATTAAATTCTGGACTCCATTTTCCATCATTCATAAATTTTTATAAAAATATTCCACATTGATTATTATTTATTCAGCTACAATTAACTATCATTACTAGTTTTAAGGTTAACTTTTATGATATTTTGCCAGTAGGTACGTATCCTTTAAAGTTGGTTCTTCTGTCCTTTTGAGATCCAATGCCATATTCTGAACACTTCTTTACAAAATATTCAGCCTACCTTGTACTTTGCTTTCCCAATCCTGGAAGCAGTGATTTGTCTCATCAAATAAAGCATTTCATTTTTGTACAAATGTTTATTCTACTTGTATTAAATATTTCTCTTAACATCTCAGTGTGTTCCATGATTTTTCTTCCTTTTTCTACAATTTTCTTTTCGCTTCTTTTGGATAAATTCTGTTTTTGTCATCCCATACGATTACCTCATTTTGTGTTACCCATCCTTTTATTATTATTATTGATGAAGTAATTTTCCTAGGGTTTATAATATTCATTACTCCCCAACAACATAAGAGCCTTGCAAACTTTAGTACGTTCTTCTTGTTCTGCATTAGAATTGCCATAAATTCTTTGCAACACATATTACCAAGTATTTTTATTATTTTACACATTGCAAGTGGAGTTAGAAGAACTTTCACTTTACACTCTCTAGCACACTTTCCTCCTCTTTACAAGCATCATCCTTCTACTCGAGGGACCTCCCATAGTGTTTCTTCTAGTACATTGGTTTACCTGAATGCTCCTTCAATTATCGTTGAGTTTTGAAGGTTTTAGATGAGTGTTGATCTAGATACTGGGTTTTTTCCCCAGGCATTGCACCACTTCTTTTCCATCATCTGCCTTCATTCTTGGTGCTAGTGCTCACAAAGTAACCTACACTGAATGCCTGCCTGCTTTGAGGTGGTTCAGATTGTGACTTTTCTGCTGTTCACTTTAACATGGTAAAAGCATTAAGATGGACTTCATTGCTCAAAGCAGATTTGTCAAACCACCCCTTGGTATCTCAGACTGGGACTTCTTTTGAAATACAAACTTAATGATGGGATCAAGATTTATTTTTAGTTGTTAGAAAAAGCCCTCATCCTGTATGATCAGTGTTCTTGTTGAAGAGGGTGAATTTTAGAAGGAAAGACATATTTGTGATTCTGCTGTGTTTGTTACTGTGTTTCACAGTTGTATCAGATAAAACAACTCTGGGTGAAATTTTCCTCCAACGACATTAGCTTCTTTTAAACTCTTTCCAGCACTTTCTCCCTCTCCCTCTTCTTCTCTTTCCTTTTCTGTGCACAAGTGCCCTACCTCGCCTCCATGGGCATCTGTATACACACAGTACACACACACACACACACACACACACACATTTTTTAAAAAATGATAAATATGTCTTTTAAAATATATTTATATTTGTCTTATTTAGGGTAAGTATTGTTACAAAGAGACACCATGACCAAGACAACTCTTATAAAGGAAAACGTTTCATTGGGGCTGGCAGTTTTACAGCTTTAGTGCCTTGTCATCATGATTGGAAGCATGGCAGCATCCAAAAAGGCATGGTGATAGAGAAGAGCTGATTGAGAGTTCTACATCTTGATCCAAAGGTAGCCAAGAGAAGACAGGATGTGTCACGAATTGGGGCTTAAGCATCAGTTCAAAGCACACCTCCACCATGACCCACTTCCTTCAACACGACCACACCCACACCAATAAGGCCACACTTCCTAATAGTGTCACTTCCTATTGGCCAAGTATCCAAACATATGAGTCTATGGGAGCCATTCCAACTCAAAGCACCACAAAATTCAACCCCCATGGCCCAGGAATATGTGACATTTATGAGAATTGAATTGTACAGTTACAGCAGGGTTAAAGTTTTTGAGATATTCCTGGACCATGAAGGGAAACCAATGTTATTGCCAGAGCTCCTGTAAGTGACAGACAGGAAATTGAAAGGTGTAAAGGATGGCTGATGACAGACCTACAGGGCACAGGGACGCAGGGCCATGAGCCAAAAAATGCTGTTCACCTCAAGAAGATTCCATATTGAGTTCCAGAACAAACATACCCAGTTCTGGTGACACCTTGATTTCAACCCACCATGCACGGTGTTGAATTTCTAGCCTCCAATATTGTAAGAGAATAAAAACATGTCATTTTAAACCATCAATTTTAGGGAAGGCTGTTGCTATAGTATTAAAAAATTAACCTAATAATTTTATAAAAGTGTTTGTCTAAATAAGAGAATTGTACCAACCAGTTCTGTCAGCCAATAGACAGATGGTGACTTCCAAAGCTAGCAGATGCAGGTTTCTTACAGAAGTGAAGTTGGTGGTTTGCCTATGTGATCATTCTTCTGTTGCTTCTTGAAATACATTTTTTGCCTTAACTTTTCTGTATTTGCTTTTAGGTTTTACACACACACACACACACACACACACACACACACACACACACACTTTGTTGTAGCACCTTTTTTGTTTTGTTTTTCTAAAACAAAATAGGACTGAAAATATATAAATAAAGGCAATGAAGAGTGCTGATTTCAAAATAAAAGATTTCATCGCCAGTCTACCTCTTAAATAAATAGGCCACTTCACTCCCATCTTTTTAAATATAAATTACCTAATGTAGGACACAAACCCATTGGTATCAAGCACACATATGTGTCCCTGCATAGGCAAGAAAACCAGAATTCCAAGATCAAGGTGTTAGAAGTATTGGATATGCTCCATGCCACCCGTTACCTTCTGGTGGATACCTTCACTGGCATCATTCCAGTGGTTCTTCCATCAAGTAAATTTCCTCCAGAATTATCTCCTCCTACCAACATTAGTCATTATATCTAGAGATCACATTAATCCAGTGAAACTTTCCTATTACTATGTCCCCCAAGAAATAGAGCTAATAAATGTATGTGTTTATATAGAGAAAGATTTGAGAAATCAGCTCATAGAGTTATGAATGGATTAAGCTGACAAATGCTGGGAGATGAGGTGCAGGCTAGAAAAGTAGAAGGCCAATGACAAAGGTCCTACTCCAAGATAGCTAGGCTACAGATCCAGAAAAAGCCAATCTTTTAACTCTGAAATAAACTTGTGTGGGGAGGGGTACTCAGGTAAAAAGTGAATCCCTACTTTGATAAGACTATACAATTGTTATCCCTTCCAAGTCTTCAAATGATTGAATGGGACTCACCTAAGTTGCAACGGCATCTACTTCACTCTATCAATCTGAACATTGAACATGTCAAAAAAAAAAAAAAAATACACTTGCACAGAATAACTGAGCAAATGAGTTGGCACAGTCATTGATAAATAGATGATCACAACTTGATCTACACTGATATCTATGCAATGACCTAAGTTCCAAATTAGGTCTTATGTGGGCTTCCCTGTTCACATGACCTTAAGTGATAATTATTCAGTTCTCTGCATATCCTTCACTTTTCAGCTTGAATATGGGTGTCTGGACTCTCCTCCTGGCCTTCCCAAGCACTGGAGAGATCTAAAAAGAATCCATGCAGGCCTCTTTGTCCAGAAGTTCCAGCTGGTACTATGGCTGAAAAGCACTGCTGTAACAAAACTAAAAAAGGGGGAGCCTGGCTCATCTGCCACCCGGAACAGCGGCTCGTAGAGGCTGAGCAACTGGTGGGTGGGAGACCTGGGATGCCGGGGAGCAGAGAGATCTCTGCGGAGTGCACACAGAAAGTGCACACCCTGCCTTGCCCTGCCCCACCCTGTCTGATCCAGCAACCAGGAATAGAACTTTGGAACTTCTGTTCCCACCCGGTGACTCTGAGGCATAGAACAGGGCTCGGCCCATCTGCCACCTGGACCAGTGGAGATCCAGGGACAAAGACCAGATACAAGGGAAAGGCAAGAACATATTACTGACAACAAAATGGCAAGAGGAAAGTGAAAGAGTATATCCCAAGGAAACCAAGACAACCTGGCAACACCAGAACCCAGCTCTCCCATAACAGCAAACATCGGAATTCCAAACACTCCAGAAAAGGAAGACACAGACCTGAAATCATACCTCAAGATGCTGATAGAGATACTTAAACAAGAACGGGAGGAAAAGCAAAAAGATTCAGAAGCTTTAAAAGAGGAAACAAGAAAAAGACTCAAAGAACTCAAAGAACTAGAGGAAAACAGAATCAAAGAGATGAAGGAATGGAAGAGGGAATTTAAAACAGAAATTGACACAATAAAGAAAACACAAAAAGAGATAACCCTAGAGGTAGAACACCTAAAAAGGAAATCAGGAATCACAGAGGCAAGCATTTCCAATAGATTACAAGAGATGGAAGAGAGAATCTCGGGGGCAGAAGACAACATTGTAAACATAGACAAAACAGCCAGAGAAGATGCAAACAACCAAAAAGCTCCTAACCGAAAATGTCCAGAAAATCCAGGACACAATGAGAAAAAAGAACCTAAGGATAATAGGAATAGAAGAGAGAGAAGAGTTTCAACTAAGAGGCACAGTAAATATCTTCAACAAAATCGTAGAAGAAAACTTCCCTACCCTCAAGAATGAGATGACCACGAGCATAAAAGAAGCCTTCAGAACTCCAAATAGGTTGGACCAGAAAAGAAATACCTCCCGACACATAATAGTAAAAACATCAAGTGCCCAAAGCAAAAAAGAATACTAAAAGAAGTAAGGGAAAAAGGTTAGGTAACATATAAAGGCAGGCCAATCAGACTCACACCCGATTTCTCAACAGAGACTATGAAAGCTAGAAGAGCCTGGAAAGACATCATGTACACCCTACGAGAACACAAGTGCCAGCCCAAGCTGCTATACCCAGCAAAACTATCAATCACCATCGAAGGAGAGATGAAGATATTTCAAGACAAATCAAAATTTACACAATATCTGACCACAAACCCAGCACTACAATGAATTATAGGTGGAAAACCCAATACAATGAGGGAAAATACAGCCTAGTAAAAAGAAGAAAACTCCTAAACAAGAAAACTAAAAAAAAAAAAAAAAAAGACACAGACACAACTCAACCTACAAAAGCAATAATGGCAGGAAACAGAAACAACTATTCCTTGATATCTATTAACATAAATGGACTCAGCTCCCCAATAAAGAGACATAGGCTATCAGACTGGATACATAAACAAAATCCAGCCTTTTGCTGCATACAGGAAACTTATCTCAGAGACAAAGACAGACACTATCTCAGAGTTAAAGGGTGGGAAAAAAACTTCCAAGCAAACAGTTCCAAGAAGCAAGCTGGAGTGGCTATTCTAATATCGAATAAAGTAAATTTCCAACCAAAAGTTATCACAAAAGATAAGGAAGGACACTTTTTACTCATTACTGGGGAAATCTGCCAGAAGAAACTCTCAATCCGTAACATATATGCTCCAAATAAAAAAGCACCCACATTCATATAAGAAATCCTACTAAAGCTCAAAAAATACATTTCACTCCACACAGTAATAGTGGGAGACTTTAATACCCCACTCTCACCAATGGACAGATCATGGAAACAGAAACTGAACAAGGACACTGCAAAACTAGCAGAGACTTTGAACCAACTAGAATTAATAGATATATACAGAACATATTATCCTAAAGTAAAAGAATACACCTTCTTCTCACCACCCCATGGCACCTTCTCAAAAATTGACCACATAATTGGACACAGAGTGAGCCTCAATCGATATAAGAAGATTGAAATACTCCCATGCATCCTCTCAGATCACCATGGTCTAAGGCTGGTCTTTAACAACAACAAAGACAACAAAAAGCCCACATACACATGGAAACTAAACAATGCTCTGTTAAACGATAGCATGGTCAAAGAAGAAATATAAAAAGGAATTAAGGATTTTCTAGAATTCAACGAAAACAAAATATACCCAAACCTATGGGATGCGATGAAAGCAGTACTGAGAGGAAAACTCATAGCCCTAAGTGCTTCCAAAAAGAAACTGGAGAGAGCTTACATCAGCAACCTGACAGCACAGCTAAAAGCCCTAGAACAGAATGAAGCAGATATACCCAAAAAGAGTAGACGGCAAGAAATAAACAAAATTAGGGCAGAAATAGACCAAATAGAAACAAAAAGAACCATTGAAAAAATCAACAAAACCAAGAGTTGGGTTTTTGAGAAAATCAACAAGATTGATAAACCCCTAGCAAGACTAACTAGAGGGCAAAGAGAGAGTATACAAATTAATAACATCAGAAAGTAAAGTGGGGACATAACAACTGAAACTGAGGAAATTCAAGAAATCATCAGATCCTACTACAAAAACTTATACTCCACAAAATTGGAAAATCTGGAGGAAATGGATGAATTTCTAGACAGATACAAGATTCCAAAGTTAAACCAGGACCAAGTAAACTATCTAAATAACCCTATAACACCTAAAGAAATAGAAGAAGTCATTAAAAGTCTCCCAACCAAAAAAAGCCCAGGTCCAGATGGGTTCAGTGCAGAATTTTATAAGACATTTATTGGGGATATAACACCAATACTCTCCAAACTATTCCAAAAGATAGAATCAGATGGAATACTACCTAACTCATTTTTTGAGGCTACAATAACCCTTGTACCTAAACCACACAAAGACCCTACAAGGAAAGAGAACTTCAGACCAATCTCACGTATGAACATTGATGCAAAAATACTCAACAAAATCTTTGCAAACCGAATCCAAGAACACATTAAAAGGATCATTCATCATGACCAAGTAGGCTTCATCTCTGGGATGCAGGGATGGTTTAATATAAGGAAATCCATCAATGTAATCCACCATATAAACAAACTGAAAGATCAAAATCACATGGTCATCTCAGTAGATGCTGAGAAAGCATTTGACAAAATCCAACACCCCTTCATGTTAAAAGTCCTGGAAAGAACAGGAATCCAAGGTCCATACCTAAACATAATAAAAGCAATATACAGCAAACCAACAGCCAACATAAAACTTAATAGCAAGAAACTTGAAGCAATCCCACAAAAATCAGGGACTCGACAAGGCTGCCCACTCTCCCACTACCTATTCAATATAGTACTGGAAGTCCTGGCTGGAGCAATTAGACAGCAAAAGGAGATCAGGGGGATACAAATTGAAAAGGAAGAGATAAAAACATCACTCTTTGCCGATGACATGATAGTGTACTTGAGTGACCCCAAAAATTCCACCAGAGAACTCCTACAGCTGATAAACAAGTTCAGCAAAGTGGCTGGATACAAAATTAACTCGAACAAATCAGTAGCCTTCCTATACTCAAAGGACAAACATGTGGAGAAAGAAATTAGGGAAAAGGTACCCTTCACAATCATCACAAAAACTATGAAATACCTTGGTGTGACTCTAACTAAGCAAGTGAAGGACCTATACGACAAGAACTTCAAACCTCTAAAGAAAGAAATTGAGGAGGATCTCAGAAAATGGAAAGATCTCCCATGTTCATGGATTGGAAAGATCAACATCTTAAAAATGGCCATCCTACCCAAAGCAATCTACAGATTCAATGCAATCCCCATCAAAATTCCAACCCAGTTCTTCATGGAATTGGAAAGATCAATGTGCAATTTCATATGGAATAAAAAAAGACCTAGAATAGCTAAATCTATCCTCAACAACAAAAAAACATCTGCACGAATCACTATCCCTGACCTCAAGCTATATTACAAGGCAATTGTGCTGAAAACTGCATGGTACTGGTACAGAAATAGGCATGTGGATCAATGGAATAGAATAGAAGATCCAGAAATGAGCCCTCATGTATATGGTCACCTGATTTTTGACAAAGGAGCAGTAAACATTCAATGGAAAAAGGACAGCCTATTCAACAAATGGTGTTGGTCAAACTGGCATTCAGCATGCAAAAGAATGAAAATAGACCCCTTCGTATCTCCTTGTATAAAGCTCAAGTGTAAGTGGATCAAAGATCTCCACATTAAACCAGATACACTGAAACTATTAGATGAGAAAGTAGGGAAAACCTTAGAACACATAGGCACAGGAGAAAATTTCCTGAACAAAACACCAATGGCTCAAGCTCTAAGGTCAAAGATTAACAAATGGGACTTAATGAGATTGCAAAGTTTCTGTAAGGCTAAGGACATCGTCAAGAAAACAAAACGGCAACCAACAGAATGGGAAAAGATCTTTACCAACACCACATCAGATAGAGGCCTAATATCCAAGGTGTACAGGGAACTCAAAAAGCTAGACACCAGAGAATCATATAACCCTATTAAAAAATGGGGTACAGAGCTAAACAAATCATTTTCAGTTGAGGAACACAGAATGGCCGAAAAACATCTGAGGAAGTGCTTGACATCCTTAGCCATCAGGGAAATGCAAATCAAAACAACCCTAAGATTCCACCTCACACCAGTCAGATTGGCCAAGATCCAAAACTCATATGACAGCAGATGCTGGCGAGGCTGCGGAGAAATAGGAACACTTCTTCACTGTTGGTGGGGTTGCAAGCTAATACAACCACTCTGGAAATCTGTCTGGCGATACCTCAGAAAATTGGATATAGTACTACCTGAAGACCCAGTTATTCCACTTCTGGGCATATACCCCAGAGACACTTTAATACACAACAAAGATATATGCACCACAATGTTCATAGCGGCTCTATTTATAATAGCCAGAAGCTGGAAGGAACCCAGATGTCCTTCAGAAGACGAATGGATACAAAAATTGTGGTACATATACACAATGGAATACTACTCAGCCACCAGAAACAATGACTTAACCAAATTCTTAAGAAAATGGCTGCATCTAGAGAATATCATTCTGAGTGAGATAACCCAGTCACAAAAGAACAGACATAATATGCAGTCACTGATAGTGGGATGCTAACCCCAGAGGCTTGCACTACCCCAGAAACAACTCACAGACTGTATGAAGTCCAAGAAATAAAGAAAACAAAAAATATACATATAGTCACAAAACAAGAAGACTTTGACTATTTCCATGTTGCGTTTTGTTTTGCATGTACTTTACACTTATTGCAACTAGTAGGTTTTCAATGCATACTGTCAAGCCCTTGAAAAAAATCAAGTACTGACTAAAAAATATATTCACATAGTTTTATGTAAAAATTATTTTAATATCTGAAAAAACAGTACTGACAAAAATGTATAATTTTAAGCAAAAAATGTTTAAAATCTGTACATTTATCTTTGTTTTGTAAAATAAAGTCGTTAAAAAAAACTAAAAAAGGTTCTTTGTTCTGGCATTCATGTAGAATTTATTCTATAGATAAGTTTTGCAGAGAGGAGCCCCTTCATTTCGTAGGTTTTTGTACAGAAACACCTTCACCCAATCCATCTTTTCGCATCTTAATTCTGAGTAGCTCCCAACATAGAGGTCCCTAGAATCCAGGGCTAGAAATTCAAGAGTAGTATAGTAATTTCTAAGGGGTATCAAATTCCAGTACTCTGTGGGTCAACTTTTACTCAAAGAATAAAGCATTCTTTAACTCCCAACACTGTCTTGAATATATTTATTATAATCTTAAGTATGAATGAACATGAAGCTACCTGTAAAATTATTATGTTTCTAACTCTTAATCTATAAAACACAAACAAATGTTCACACTCATTTCAAAGATACCAATTAAGTTAAATCAGCAGTATCAACCTTTGGCATTGCTGCTTGATGGGAATTCAATCATAGCTCACACTGAATATGTTCTGGTGCAATTCACAAAGATACAGTGTGTCCCTGGGTGATAAAATTCTTCCATTGTTGTCTTCCTTATTCTCTAATTCCAAGAAAGTATTACTTGTGCAACTCCTTGGGAGAGCATTGTGTGGGCACCCATTGCTTATGTATTCCTTATTCCTGCTCCATTCTGTGTAGTGGTAAATATTTTTAAAGTGGCAAATGGTTCCAGTAACACCCCATGCCACCCCTGCTACTCTCTGTCTCCTGCAGTGGCCACCTTCCTGCAGCTCTCTGTTGCTGACAGCAGCAGCCATTTGGCTCTCTGCCCCTGGCAGCCTTTCTGCTGTGGACCCTGCTCACTTTCTCAGTATCTGCCCCCTGTGGTTATAGTCACAATTCCCAGTAACACAGTAAAATCAAAACTCTAGAGGCTTGTAGTTCATCAATCAGATTTATATTAATAATTTCCCACTCCACAAAATGCCCACACAATAAACTCAGAGACAAATAATAATGGTATAAAATGTCCATCTAAATTAAACAAATTGTCCTATAATAATTCATCTGTTAAAAGATATTTCTAGCCACCTGTGGCTATTTAAAGCCGCATGGAAGTAGATCATCTTCTTCCTCTTCCATCTTCTCTTCTACTATCTTGTCTTCTTCTCCCTCCTCCCCATCTCTCTGGTCTTTTCAAAACTCTCCCCAGCCCCCTTTTTCATTGTCCAATTGCAAGCCTTGCTTTGTGTTATGCCTGCCCTTACCTGCATAGCAACCACAATTCTGTTCTTATTCCTGGTGATCAGTGGGTAGCTCTCATTTGTGTCCATGCAATAATAAACAAAATTAAAATAAACAAAATTATGACAATTGCAGTCTAGCATTAGATATCAACCTCTAGAAGACCAAACTGGACTTGTTTTATGGGACAATTTATTTAATATTGGAATTTTAAGTACATTATTTTTAATGTGTTAGGGCTTATTTTTCACTTTATTACATTTATTCGTTTCTTTATTTATTGTGTTAGATGCACTGAAACTGTGTGACTCGGTGAAGGTGTGTTTTTGTCAAAGAACAACTGTCAGGAGTCTGTTCTCTCCCACCTAACTGATCCTAGGGATCCAGGTCAGGGTCTCAGACTTGGCAGCACAGGACTTTAAAAATGAGTCATCTTACTAGTTCTGGGGCATATTTTAAAAGTCTTCATTAATCTTTGCAAGTGAACCTAGAGCCCCCACCCAGCAGGTTAGCCATACCTTTATTGTTTTGCCTGGTACCAAGGAGCCAGTAATATATGTGTGAAGACTGACCTTAGTCACAAAGCTTACCTCTTCTTGCCTCTGTTAACCACAGACATAGACTTTCCTTTCTCTTAATGTACAGAAACGTGTATAAAACTGGGTTACATCTTCAGTTTAAACTTCAGAATGGGGTCTCGTGTAAAAACTCTTTTTTCATAGAAGGTATTTTTTATTGGTTATTTTACTTATTTACACTTCAAATGCTATTTTCCTTCCTTGTTTCCCCTCCACAAAGCCCCTATCCCTTTCCCTTTGCTTCTATGAAGGTACTTCCCACTCACCCACCTACTCCCACCTCACCATCCTGGTATTTTCCTACTCGGAGGCGTCAAACCTCCATGGGATAAGGGGGCTCCTCTCTCATGATGCCAGATAAGGCTATCCTTGGCTACATATGCAGCTACATATATACATAGGGGCCATACATGGGCCCCTCCTTGTGTACTCTTTGGTTGGTGATCCTTTTAAGTGTCTCTCTGAGACTGCCCACAGACAAATGTCATCGATTCACATTTAGCTAGCCCATGAAGAAGCCTGTGGCATTTCCAGGACCGAATTCTTTCCTTTTCTTCACAAATAAACATAATGACTCAGACTAACAGAAGGAAGTGTTGAGAGCCAGAGTCCTTAATGGGTTGCTTTAATGAACAGGTAAGAACAGTTTAAAATTAGCACAATGATTGTTTTCTTGCAAATTGATTCTCTACTCTTCTATTAAACACTTTAATTCTCCACAATCTTGTTTACTCCAATAATTTGCTAAGAAAACCCTTTCTTTCATGGGTAGAGTAGCAGCAGCAGCACCAGCAGCAGCAGCAGTTAGTGAGGCCCAGTCCAAATAAACAAGAGTTTCAAATTAGTAGCATCTGATTTAATTAGGATTTATTAAATAGCAGTTGGGAGAATGCATTGACTTTCTTAGCCCACTAGGGGTTCCCTTTGTGTTCTGCAGTTAATGGCCTCCATTTGCTTCCCTGCCTGTTGCTTCCCTTCTTGACTGCCTCCTCATTTACTATAATGTGGGAAACCTCATGACGAGCCACACTCAGTCTCTCACTAGTGTTCCCAGCTCAGCAGATGGTGGATAAAATGAGATTTAGCTGTCATTTTGCATGGTGAGGTTAATGGGTGAAGAGAAGGCCACCTGACAAAAGTCACTGATACCTTCTTGTTCCTGCATCCAGTCCTGAAGAGAATCACCAAATGGGCAAACTCAAGGTGAGCCGTCGTTGAGGGCATCTACAGGTTTGATTTATTTTTCTGGTGCTGCATTTGCCTATTCCTCTGCCTTTCTATAGGTCACACATTCTGGTATAGTGCCTTCTTCTCTCGAATGCATAAACTCATGCTGCATTATTGTAAAAAGAGGCAACTTGAAAGGCTGAGAGGCAGAAAATTTGTTAGTTTGCCTATTATTTTGCCTATATTCATGTACCCCTTCCTTTATCCCAATCCATTAGCACCATTCTCTGAAACCAAGATAATAGCAACTACTACAATAAAATTAAGTAACTGTCACTTGTTAAATTGACTGCTTAATGATCAAAGTACGCTAGCAGAAGAAAACTAGCATGTTTTGTCCTACCTAGTGGCAGTCATGAAACTACAGAGGACATGACCTGATGAAGAAGAAAAATGTTCCTATTCTCCAGTAGCTTTCAGTTGACAAAGCGAATCATAATGTTCTCTGCTCCTAATCTCTACGAAATATTTATTTTAATGAGAGAGAGCACATAAAAGCAATATGTGATTTTATCTTGGAGGAGATGAACACTTTGGAGAAAAATTTATATCCAGGAGAGCTCATTTCAACCAGTCACCAAGATGGAATTTTTCTCCTGAGCATAGTATTAATAATCTTTATTAGACCTGAAATAATATTTACTTTATTCCCCACTGGTTCAAAAATTTATACTGTGGCTGGAAAGCCAAAATGTAATTTTCATAGCTGAGTCACATCTATTTCCTTCAAAATTAGATACTCCTGGGCACCACCACCAATGCCCACCAGTGGTTCAAACAGCAGCCAGCATCTCTGAGGAGGTGTTGGGGCAGGTCAAGGTCCATAAGAGAAAGACTGAAAGGCTCTGCAGAAGTGGAAGATATGCAATCAATAGATAGGAAGTTAGGCTGGAAAATGTTTAAAACTCAGTCTCACCTTAGTGTCTACCCTGTTGGAAGTCTTCAGTGTCTCAAGGCCATCCTAGATGTGCTATGAACGGAAGACAAATGTTGTACTGTTCAGCCATTTTGTGAGGCACTCTTTGGTTGGTACACTGAACAGCTGAAAGAAAGGCATAATGATTTCTTTTTTTAAAGCATGTAACTCACAGTGCCAAATACACACACACACACACACACACACACACACACACACACACACACACACACACATACACACACACAACCATTTATCAGATCCAAAAGCCATCTTTAAAGCCCAGCTGTAGGAAAAGGTGTTTACAAAGGTGACACAGACAGTCATCTGGTCAGTTAGGACACCCTGAGGAGCTTTCAGTGACATCTCATTGGATTAGGAGATCACCTGTGAGGGGAAGGCAATACTGCCCTCCTGTGAGCTTCCCTGTGAGTCCTGGGGCAGAAACTAACGACTTGGGGCATTAGAGCTAAAGCTATGGTGGCCCTTTTGTTGCCAGAGTTTTCACACAAGGAATGTCTTAAGGCATAGAGAACATGGTAATTTAAGAACTTTATTTGTCAATAGTAAGTCTACATTTTGATGATTTGAAGACTAAGCATTGGTTCAAAGTACGTACTTGCCACTATTAAGAATAATATTCTTAAGAACAAAATCTCTCTAGTTAGTTTGTGACTGGGACAGGAGCCAAGGATTATGCTGAATAGAATAGTAGTTTTAGAGGAATCTGCCTTAGAGGATAAAAGTATAAGGCCTGAAGCTCAGACTAAGTTGAAATCCCAGCTTTACCCCATGTTTGCTGCACAGCTAATCACTTTATCTTTCTGATACCTGGTTGTTCCATTTTTATGAGATATCAATACTCTTTGAAATGCCACTTGAGGATTATATGAAATAATATATGCATAGTTCTTAGTAGAGATTTAGATGCTTAGTATAAACCTTCTGGGGTTTGACATTACATTAAATAATCTAAAAATTACATTAATTTGAAATGATAATGATAATAAGAAAAATAATCAATTACCTTGAATTCAAATCTTTAGTTTTACATCAACAAGGATGTAGTAAAGAGAGGAAAACCATGCCAGATGGTACCACTGGGTAATCTCACAGGCAGAATATTGAGCTGTGCTTTCTTCAATAGTATTTAACATATTTTAGGGATACATATAAAGGTTCTAGGTTCCCCAATTTTCTTTTGGGTCTAATCTCAGAGCTGGATCCCCAGCAATGGGAAGCATTCCAATCTTGGGATACCTACTCTATAAAATAAGACTCTAGAAGATTAAAGTTTCATTGATTGTACATGGCTTTGTGATCTAAGACTTACTCATTATTTGGCTCCTAAGGTCAGATGTATGTGCTACAGAAGAAACCATTTTCTCTTACCCATAGGTAATCACTGACCATTCCATACTGCTCTGAAAGAATCAGCTGATGCCAACCTATTATTTTGCCTTATCATCTTATGGTAATGAAACTTCTCAACCTCTGCTTCTATCACCTCTCCTGAGGAATGGGTCCTGAAGACAGCACTAGAGTGGACTTAATTGAAAGTCATCCAAAAGAAAACTCCCTGGCAAAATGATTGGGCCTGCCATTTTGCATACTAGCCATTACCAAACAAATAGTATGACAAGATGCTCACCTGAAGAATATTCTCTGTGACACAAACTATTAGAAGCTTAGTTCTGTGGTGACCTCCTAAACAATCTCTATTGTACCACAATCTATTTCAATCATCATTTTAAAAAATACCCCAACCACACTCCCCACCATGACAATTGGCAGCAATTCTGAAGACAGAAAAGGAGTAAACACAGATGGCATCCAAATTTCTGGTAAACCTCTTCCTAGTCTCATTCCTCCTCCTTACTAACTCATCCTTACTCACTTGATTTACCCTATCTTAAGGCTTCTCTAACCATTAAGAACTGAGAAATTGATTTTCAAGTCACATAGGGACACAGAAACATTTTCATACTCCCCATGTAGTTTTCCTAGGACTTACTAATAAATCAATCACTCTGCTCTTCATATACCATCATTACTCTCCAGATGCTGGGATGAGATGGGAGACATATAGAATATGAGAATACAAGAATTAGGCTGAGCCCAGCATATCTCTTTCTCTGTTCCATCTATCCCTCTGCCTAGGCCGTGTTATCTTCTAGCCTCTGTACAATCTATCCTTCCAATCTGATGATTCAACCTGGCTTCTCTTTGCTTCTGCCTGAGTTGCTCTGCTTGGCCTCATACTTACTTTGGCAATATGTTCCAATCTTCTGGCTCCTTCTCATTCTCTGTCTCATTCTGTCTTCACCTGTGTCTAACTTGTCCTCTCTGAAACCTATGTCTATAAAACTGCCCCATAAAAGCTGCCGTTCACACACACACACACACACAAACACACACACACACACACACACACACCACAGTTATGTCTAGCCCCTTCTCTCTCTGTGTCTACTGCTGTTAAATAGCTTCTCTTTCCTGTGCTGTTCCTATAAGAGTTGGTTAAATGCTGTCTCTGACTCATTCACTCAGATCTGTCTCTGATTCATCACTTTGCCTCTCAAATAGATGTCCCTTTCAAACATGACTGCTTCCTTCTACAATCTAACCTTACCTTCATCGTTAGCAATTAAAGGTGTGCTAAGTGCATGCCTATATTCCAGCCAGATAATACTGTAAACCAGAACATGTCTGCATTTCAGCCAAATCACATAAACCTGGTAGGTCTTTGGATGTGATCCCTGCCAGAATAGTCTTGTTGCTGAATTAAAATTCCTCTACACCATTGTTTTGAATGAATTAATAGCAGCTCTCAGGTTAGAGAGAGTTGAAAGAGTGGAGCATTTACTCAAGAAACACATGTGAAAGCTGTGCTCCCTCTTTGTGGAACCAAAATACAAGGGTGACAAGAATTATTTTCCCTCAACCTACTTAAAAGCTGGAGACAGAGAAGTGAAGCCCCATTCTCAGAAATAGATAAATAAAAAGAAAAAAGAAAGCCCAATGATTTGGGTGTCTTTTATCATTAAATACATGGGAATATATGAATGGGTTCTTTATCCATATTGTTTGTTTGTTTGGTGGATATCTTGCTTCCCATACAAGTCTTAGTGCTGTATTGACCAGGCATTCTAACTGTTCTGCTTTAGATTTCAGTCTGGGATTCATGGCTTCAATAGACACAGCTATTTGAGGGCCTCAAATTAAAAAGACATAATTATAAGACATTTAAATTACTTATTTAGGACTACAAGAAAAAACCCACCACCCAATCCACCAAATGAAAAGGTGAAAGTTTTCTGTCCACCTTTTTTTTTTTTTTTTTGAGAAGTCCCCTCCCCCCTCATTGTCTTCATTGTCACCTCCCCAGATGGTCAGACTGGCTGCTGTCTTAGGGGCACTACAGAGGAGATCTCCCCTTTAGTACACACGCGTTGAATCAGATATGTAATGAAAACACTTCCTTTGTCTTCAGTTTTCACTGTCTGTTGTGGCTCCTAAGTCACAGCTCCAGCCTCGGCCGTGCCCGTAGGCAGTCATACTTAAACTGTGTGCAAGGGATTTGATACCAAACACCTGGGGATGACCAGTTGCCACTTAAAGCTAAAATACGTGATGATAAATTGACATTATGCAAACTGTTTCACTTTATGCAGAGCCATTACATGAACATTTTTTGGCGAGTTTTAAAATTCTTTTTCCTATTCTTCTCAACGTTGATATTAACTGCTCCATCGTCCCTCCCCACTCCCATGCAGATTGTATCCTTTGGGTTTGCTTTTCTTACGAACTCTCAAGTTCAACCAATCACCAGTTTACTCAAAATTTCTTTAAGCCACATTCATCCTTGTCATTACCAGGGTTTAGAATCTTAATATTTTATGCCTTCAAATTGTTTATTTTAGTAAATATTTATTTATTTATTTATTTATTTATTTATTTATTTATGTGTTTTGTGTGTGTGTCTGTGTGTGTGTGTGTGTGTGTGTGTGTGTGTGAGAGAGAGAGAGAGAGAGAGAGAGAGAGAGAGAGAGAGAGAGAGAGAGAGAGAGAGAGAGAGTTTAAAGCACATATGTGGAGATCAGAAGAAAACTTACAGAAGTTGATTCTGTCCTTCTATCACGTGGCTTTTAGGCAGGAAATGTAAGTTGCCAGGCTTAGCCATACCTTTACTTGTTGAGCCACTGAATTGGTCTCATTTGCTTTTAGTTTTGAAGCGGAAACTTACTATGTATCTCAGAGTCATGTGCAATTAGTGACACACCCACTTCTCTGTCTTTAACTGATGTTACTATTAAATGCCATCCCACCTGGAACTTTCTGCTGTATTGTAAACTCGCAATATCTGGCTTCTGCCTCAGCTGAACTTACCTTTCAAATTAGTCGGTAGTTGTCATTTGTGGCTTCTTATTGCCCCCATATTGAAATGTACTAGACAGGATTTGAACATACTAGAATTATATGTTTTCAGCTGCATTAAGACCAGGAGCAGCACAGAGGGAGGTGTGGGAACACAGGGAGGGGTGCAACTTCTGTGGCCATATTTGCTTAGTACCACTGTTAGGTTGATCTTGTATTCTAAAGCAACTTTATATATTGGGGCCCACACAAGAGTTTGTATTAAACTTATATTCATTGAAGAAAACAAAAGTGTCTTAGCTGGAAATCAACAATCAAGCAAAAAATTCAAAATTCTGATTTTAAAGACTTTTCCAAGGAATGACCTTCCAATCCTAAATTACCTCATTTTATATGGAGTTAAATGGGATTTTTTTTCTTATTCATTTGTATATTTTGATACACTTTCTCACATTTTGTAGAGGCTGTCCTGAATAGTACCAGGTAGCCCAGCTTGGCCTTGAACACACAGCAAACCCTTTGCTTCACAGAGATTAGGAGTGCACACATGAGCCAGGATTCCTTGCTAAGTTTTCTCACAAACCCACTCAATGATTTTGAAACGTCCTGCCTCTCCCTCCCTCGTCTTTAACTGCACTGTATCAGTCAAATAGCACATTTGATACTATCAGCACTTCCGTTACTCTCCAAAGATCTCTATCTGCCCTGCTCTACAATTACAGGAAATAATGGCACGTTCAAGGATAATGTATAGAGTTCAAGTCCATGACTTTTGAGCATAAGTGGTTTGAGTACCCCCACAACAGAGCACTGATTTCTGGTTTAAGGTTCTCTAGGGCTTGGCCACTCTTGCACTGTGACTGAACCAGGGGAGTGCTTTCACCATTGTCCTTGGCCATAACATGAAATTGTGGAAAACCACCCAGCTACATGGGAGAATCAAATATTTGTCCCAAGTTCAAAGAATGTCAAGTTTTATGATACTGTTCTACTATTTCCAAGCAATAGTAGACTAAAATCTTCTTCAAAACGATTTTTCTACCATTTCATTATGTGCTTCAATCTAACAAACTTGCCTCCCAATGTATTGATATTTGTGACATGTCCAAAAACATTCCACAGAACTCCCAAAGTCCTTGTGATTGCTTATTTTTAGGGCGTGTAAGTCAACAAGCCACCTCATAGTGATGCTCAATGCTTCATAAGAAGCTCCACCAGCATGAACATTTCCTTAAATGCAGAAGAGCAGGGATAGAATTGTTCTATTTGCTTCTCTTCTAACCCTCTCCTGGATCCAATGTACTTGTTCTAGTTGGAATTTGGGAAAATGTAGGTAAAAAGGAGTTACTGAAGGATAGATAATCTCATTAAATATAGGTAAGATATATATCACTAAAGGTGTATGGGTATCATAAAAAAATATGCTTCCAAGTCTGTGAGTGATTTTTTTTTTATTTATCATTCTCTTTCTATCCACCACCAGCTCTGGTCTATGGCATGCTTTACACAAGAAAGAAACAAGGAACTGTTTTTTTAATTGAACAACTTTACTTTAAAAAACAAATATAAATGCACAGATTTTAAAAGCATTTTTGCATAAAAGTATATGAATACATTTTTGTCAATACTTGATTCTTTTAAAGGTTTGATAGTATGCCTTAATATCTTACTAGTTACAATGAGCATAAAGTACATGTAAAAAAAAGATGTAACCTGGAAATAGTCAAAGATTTCTCGGTGTGTAAAAATTAAGCAAAATTATTTTTCTTTTTTTTTTTTTTTTTTTTTTTTTTTGGCTATTTTTTCTTGAACTTCTTATAGTCTGTGAGTTGTTTCTGGGGTGTTCAGAGCTTTCTTGGGTTAGCATCCCACTATCAGTGACTGCATATTATGTCTGTTCTTTTGTGACTGGGTTACCTCACTCAGAATGATATTCTCTAGATGCATCCATTTTCTTAAGAATTTCATAAGGTCATTGTTTCTGATAGCTGAGTAGAACTCCATTGTATAAATATACCACAATTTTTGTATCCATTCATCTACTGAAGAACATCTGGGTTCTTTTCAGTTTCTGGTTATTATAAATAGAGCTGCTATGAACATTGTGTTGCATGTGTCTTTGTTGTATGTTGGAGCGTCTCTGGGGTATATGCCCAGAAGTGGAGTAACTGGGCCTTCAGGTAATATTATGTCCAACTTTCTGAAGATCCATCAGACTGATTTCCAGAGTGGTTGTAACCACACCAAGAGTGGAGAAGTGTTCCTCTTTCTCCGCATGGTCGCCAGCATTTGCTGTCATCTGAATTTTTGATCTTATCCATTCTGGTTGGTGTGAGGTGGAATCTCAGGATTGTTTTGATTTGCATTTCCCTGATGATTAAGGATGTGGAGCACTTTCTTAGATGCTTCTCTGCCATTTGATATTTCTCAATTGAGAACTTTTTATTTAGCTCTGTACCCCATTTTTTAATAGGGTTGTTTGATTCTCTGGTGTCTAACTTCTTGAGTTCTTTGTATACCTTGGGTATTAGGCCTCTATCAGATGTGGGGTTGGTAAAGACCTTTTCCCAATCTGTTGGCTGCCATTTTGTTTTCTTGAAAGTGTCCTTAGCCTTACAGAAATTTTGCAATCTCATTAAGTTCCATTTGTCAATAGTTGGCCTTAGAACATGAGCCATTATTGTTCTGTTCAGGACATTTTCACAGGTGCCTATATATTCTAAGGTTTTCCTACTTTCTCTTCTAATAGTTTCAGTGTATCTGGTTTAATGTGGAGATCTTTGGTCTATTTGAACTTGAGCTTTGTACAAGGAGATAAGAAAGGGTCTATTTTCATTCTTTTGCATGCTGAGTGCCAGTTGGACCAACACCATTTGTTAAAGAGGCTGTCCTTTTTCCATTGAATGTTTACAGCTCCTTTGTCAAAAATCAAGTGACCATATATGTGAGGGCTCATTTCTGGATCTTCTATTCTATTCCATTGATCCACATGCCTATCTCTGTACCAATACCATGCAGTTTTTAGCACAATTGTTTTGCAATATAGCTTGAGGTCAGGGATGGTGATTCCCGCAGATGTTTTCTGGTTGTTGAGGTCTTTTTTTATCCCAGATGAAATTGTACATTGCTCTTTCCAACTCTATGAAGAATTGGGTTGGGATTTTGATGGGGATTCCATTGAATCTATAGATTGCTTTTGGTAAGATGACCATTTTTACAATGTTGAACCTTCCATTCCATGAGCATGGGAGGTCTCTCCATTTTCTGAGATCTTTCTTGATTTCCTTCTTTAAAGATTTGAAGTTCTTGTCATACAGGTCCTTTACTTGCTTAGAGTCCCACCAAGGTATTTCATATTGTTTGTGACTATTGTGAAGGGTATATTTTCCCTAATTTCTTTCTCAGCATGTTTGTCCTTTGAGTAGAGGAAGGCTACTGATTTGAGTTAATTTTATATCCACCCACTTTGCTGAACTTGTTTATCAGCTGTAGATGTTTTGTGTTGGAATTTTTGGGGTCACTTAAGTACACTATCATGTCATCTGCAAACAGTGATGTTGTTACATCTTCCTTTCCAATTTGTATCCCTTTGATTTCCTTTTGCTGTCTCATTGCTCTAGCCAGTACTTCCAGTACTATGTTGAATAGGTAGGGCGAGTGTAGGCAGCCTTGTCTAGTCCCTGATTTTAGTGGGATTGCTTCAAGTTTCTCACCATTAAGTTTGATATTGGCTGTTGGCTTGCTGTATATTGCTTTTATTATGTTTAGGTATGGGGCTTGGATTCCTGAACTTTCCAAGACTTTGAACATGAAGGGGTGTTGAATTTGAAACAAGAAACTATTGAGGGGCTACTGTCATGTGGAATTAAGGGTGGTCACTTCTCCTTGACATGTCCCATCATCATCCCTAACTCATTTCTAACTTGGTGAAATCCAGAGCAAAGTCAACTTCAAATGTCTTTGTTTTAGAGCTCTTTTGTGTCTTATCCGAAGATATCTGACAATAATCCATGCATGGGTCATATGTTTTTGTTTGGTGTGTGTGTGTGTGTGTGTGTGTGTGTGTGTGTGTGCGTATTTGTGTGTATGATATTTTTAATTGCCTTGAAAAAAACTGGAGACTAAGAATTACTGAAATGAGCTACTAGTAGCTAATATTTATTTTATATCTACAGAAAGAAGCCCCTTCTCTATGCATGTTACATGTGCTAATGTGAGACAATATGGTGGTTAGGGTAGAGCCCAGTAACAGCAGATTGCCAGAATATTGATCTTTACTATGAACTCTGACCTGTTTGAGCTTGGGCAATGGCTCACCTTATGTCTGTGTTTTCATTTGTGGACTGAAGTAATGACCATGATACTATTTATCACATATGCTTATTGTGAGACTCCAAGGAAGAAATCAATGTGCCAGTCTTCAAATTCAATCGAGGAGGAAGTATGAATTTTGCATGTGCGTCCTAATTCTTTACGGAAAAGCAAGAAGGGCCTATGCTGGGGAGAGAAGGAATCTTTCAAATGAGAACCACAAAAGCAAGTCTATTGGCTTCTAATAGCACATCAAGAAAGGAGAGTGGAAATACATCAAAATTCAGAAATTGTTTCCCAGCAGAGGTTCTTGTGTCTGGCTGTTGCTGCTTTTGTTGTTGCTGCTGCTGCTGCTGTTTCATATTAGATGGTTGCTTTTTCTCACTGAAGGTATAATCATGATATATTCTGCACTTCAAGGTCTTACCTCAGACACATTTATGAGATGTGATAACTATTCTCATAGCACTTAATTCCACCAACATAAGCCAGGCCATCCTGGGCTAACACATTATGGGAATGCCCCAATCCAGTTAAACAGGACAAAAACCAGGTCTAACACAATTCTCAAGGTAGAAAAGAATAATCATAAGATACGTAGTAATTGCTTTTGGAGCATAGGTAGTTGCTGGAAGGAAAGGGTAGACTGCCTGACAGGTATGAGCTCTGGAGTCCCATTACAAGGAGCTCCTGTGTTGTCCTGAGCCAGAGCCACATCCTGCCTGCCAGTGTTCACTTCTCTGAACATCCGCAAAAAGTAAATCAGATGTGAGCAGTCCAGTGCTTGGACAGGTGGCTCTTAGGCTTGGCTTCTTACAGTCTGAGGATGGCAACCTTCCAAAGGTTGGCCTAAAAACCAGGAAAGGAAAAGAAAGCCATCCCACTTGGAAGCTTTCTTCTTCTTTTGCATCTGCTGCCAAGAAGGTGTGCAGAACAGTCTCTGAATGGAAAGCTCGTCCTACTTGCCAACTTGAGCAGTTTGCAGTAGGACAAAAAATAAAATGATTGTGCTGTGACATAATACTTCTATGGGTAGTTTAACTATATTATCATTGTGAGAAAATATAGAAAAAATTCATATGATTATATTATCATTTTAACATTTCAATTGGCCCTCTTTGCTACATTTCACTGAAACCTATTTTTTAACCATATTTTACATATGAATGTGATGTGATATCTTTAGCATTCACTCCCATGTTGACTAAGATGGCCTCTTATTTCTCAGAACTCCAAAAAGCAAGGATGAAAGTTTCTTTTTCAATATCATTTCTGACCATTCCCTTGGCAGAGATTTTTATTTTTTTATTTCAAAAAAATCCATACAAAATATTTTGATTATGGTTTTCCCCTCCCACAATTCCTCCCAGATCTTCTCCTCCTCACCAACTTTATCCTCTTTTTCTCTCTTTTTAAAAAACAAACAGCAACAACAACATAACAAGAAACAAAAAACCCTGCAAAAAACACAAACAAAAATAAAACATAAGCAAAAGTCCAATAAAAAACAACAAACAAACAAACAAAAAACAAAACCAAAATCAACCAAACAAACAAAAACCAAAGCAAAATAAAATAAAAAGTGCATAAAATACCCTTATGCTCCTTTCGTGTTGGCAAAATAAGGGTTAATATACCCAGTGGTTTTCTTTGGAGAAAACAGGTTTTCCCTTTGCCAGTGTCTATCAATTTTCTTATCCAAGATTTCAGTGTAAAAAATAGGTGGTATTATTATATTTATAAACATTAAAGTATTTCTAAAAGCTAAATCACAAAATAGAGTCATCAACAAGGAACATCAGAATTATGGCATTGTATAATATCATAATGCTTTAAGCAGAATGCAAGACACACTGTAACTGAGGCAGCGTGAAAGCCAATGAAATTGAATATAGTCAAAGAACAGTTCAAGAAGCAAATAGCTTCAAGTTAAACTTTAAAGCATGTTTAAACGGGATTAATTGGAACAAGCAATGCAAAACCATATGCACGGCTGAGGAAGAAAATAGTTGAACAAAGAAACTGAGAAGGAGCAAGACATATTTGGGAGCTGTTTTGTTCCCAGAGAACATTTATTTCCACATCAACTCAAGCAATGTTTGTTTAATACATATTAGGTACCTGGCAGTGTGTTCAGTGCTGAAACTACAAGGATGAATAGCACAGCCCTAGTCTCCAAATGAAATGAGCTCCTAACTGGCCTCTCTGCCTCCAAGCACAACCCAGCCCAATCCATCACTAACACTGCCATCAAAGAATCCCGAAAACTATAAACCGGTTTATATGACTGCTTCCTTTTAATCCTTAGATCATTTTTATGGAATTGGGAAACTTTGGTGGCTTAGCAATGCTGTAGGATAAAATCCAAAGACTTTAATGGGGTTTCTGTGGCTTTTGTCCATCTGGAGATTTCCTACCTTGACTAGTTCAGCTTCTCAGCAGCCCTGTCCAGCAATAATAAGTTGCTTTCATTTCTAGTCAGATGCAATTTCTGATCACAATGTCTAGACTGCTAGAATTCATAAATTCTCATTCCACTTCTGGAATATCTTTCTTCTGCTATTAGGCTCTTCTGCATCTTTCATGGCCCTAATGCCTGTTGTTCTAGCTGTCACCTTTGGGAAGCCTCCTCTTGGCCCCAAGTCTATATTATGTTTTCCTGCGAGGCATTCTCACAACACCTTCTACTTTCACTGGCAAAATTCTCCTCATATTTTATTTGAATAGTTTCTTTTTCATGCCTCCCTTAATCTTGTAACCTATGAATACATCATCTTTGCTCTTCACGCCAACCTCCGAACTCTTCACATTGCATTAACACTGCATTTGGCAAAGTGTGTATTCTCTTTACTTACTGGTTGACAGAGGTTGGAGTGAGTTTGGTTTCAGAGAGCTGGTAATTGTTTCAACTCAAAGGCTCATGGCTTGGAGCATTACATTACAGAATCAAGCACACCCAGCCTAGGTTAGAGCACAACTCGGGTTGAAGAACTGGAGAGAAGCATAGCATCTAGCCACCTCAAGCAGTGACTAGATGAACACAGAATGGATAAATTCCCACCAAATTTACATGGATAAGAATTTGGTTGACAACATCCTAAATGGTAGACTTGGGAGAAGGAATTACACCAATAGCTCATCTTTACCGTTCTAGTTCTATGAGCTTGCATATAACCTTCCCTCTCCAAGACTGAGTTATCTCTTCTGCACAAGAAACAAAGCTTTCTCTCTGAGGGTCATGGAAAAGAATTAACAAATCCAAGACCAGGTGTGTAGCACAGTGCTAGGGTACTCACGTTTTGGGTACAATGCCCTGTGCTTGATTACTAACATACACATAGGTAAACTGAAATAATTTTTAAATAAAGTAAGATAAATGAAACATGGATAATACAAGTGATTGGGGTCATGTGACACTATTGTCTAATTTTCCTTTTTCTTTTAATCCTCGCTCTTGCCCTGGAGAGCCTATTCTCTGACCAAGCTGGCTTGGTCAAATGGCATCTCAAAGTTGGAGCTCCAGTAAGAAGGATACAGTGAAGGACACTACAGAAATTGAAAGTATATGCAAAGGAAAGCAGGGAAGATTTGGGCCAGTGGTGAATAAACTTTGTCAAAAGGGACAAGGTAAGGGTAAAATGGTTTTCGTGCATGTGTTTAGAGATATGCAACAACTCTAGAGGAAGAGAAGATGGAAGATGAGGAGGATGAACCACCCCCATGTGGCTTTAAATACCCACAAGTAGCTATGAATATCTTATAAGGGATGGATAATTACAGGACAATTTGTCATATCTAGGTTGGCAGTTTATATCATTATCAATTGGCTCTGAGTTTATTGCATGGATGTTTTGTGTGGTGGAAATTGGCTGATATAAATCTGATTGATAAATTACAAGCCTTAAGAGTTCTGATTTTACCTGGTTGTTGGGAATGAAGCAGAGTCCTTAGAAGAGAGCCCTGCGAGAGGGTGGCTGCTGTGGGGCCAGAGAGTAACTGACACCAACAGGCAAGCCATGGAGGCAGAGAACATCAGGGTCAGAGAGTAGCAGGTGATAATGTGGTGTGGTGCCAAGAACCATTCGCCATTTTTAATATTTGCCAATACAGCCTTAACCATAGCACGCAGACAATTCTCACATTCACTGCTTCTTCCTCTCTTTCTCCTTCTTACTTATCTCCTTTCTCCCTGAAGAGCCTTAAAAAGTCACTTCCTCCAGATTTTAATGTTCCCCACTGCAAATAAAACTAAGGTGTTGGTAAGACACATTAATTGTAAAGGAATCTATTCTATCGTTGACAAACTTTCTATAAAAGTGAGCATCGAAGTCTTCTTCTTCTCCTCCTTCTTCTCCTTCTTCTTCTTCTTCTTCTTCTTCTTCTTCTTCTTCTTCTTCTTCTTCTTCTTCTTCTTCTTCTTCTTCTTCTTCTTCTTCTTCTTCTTCTTCTTCTTCCTCCTCCTCCTCCTCCTCCTCCTCCTCCTCCTCCTCCTCCTCCTTCCTCTCTCTCTCTCTCCCTCCCTCTCTCTCTCTCTCTCTCTCTCTCTCTCTCTCTCTCTCTCTCTCTCTCTCTCTCTCCTCTACCTCTCTCCCCCTCTCTTTCTATTTTGTTACTTTTGTTTGTTTGCATTGTGGTTTAAGTTTTTCCATCCTAAAATTATACTTTCCTGTCTGCAGCGCTAACACTTTCCAGATATAAGAAGTAATAGTTTCATTATTAATCTCTTTCTCAAACGAAAGATGTTTATTCAATAAAATCAAAAGATGAATCACCTGACAAGCAGTTTTGCTGCAAAATTTTTCAGTGAGGTTATACACTCTGAATTTGTGTTGAGGTAGTAAAAGCCAGAAGAATGGTAAATATCTTGCTGCAATCAAATAGTTCAAGTCTTGACTGTTCTGAGCTAGACCTTCTTACAGTGAAGATTATAACTGTCAAGTATGGTACCTCCAGACCAGTGTTCTTAAAATAGAGACAACATGAGGTTGTCATTTTTTTTTGAAGTTATAACATCAGCATCAGTTACCAGTGGCAAGTTGTCTAATGGCCATTGCCATAGAAATCAACACCAGATTATACAATCATTGTGCACTCTCAGAACCAAGAAGAATAGTAAAGACAAAAGCCAAGCAAGTTCAGAGTTTTTGTTGTAAAGCTGGATATCTGTCTGATATAACAATAGAAAATTTATAAACTAAATGGAGCATACATGAGATTCAGAGCTCATGAAAAAATTTAAATCAAGAGACTACAGAATTACTTAACACATACACTCAATGCCTCATACATATTTCCTGCATGGTTTTTAGGGCCAGATGTTGCATTATAAATTGAGTACAAAAATACATTGAGGCATGGTGCGTTCTTAAGAAACATGCAGTTGATGAATAAATATACTTTAAATAATTGTTATCTAAGATCCAGTCTATGTTAACTGTATTACATGTGACATGCCCCTTAATCAATTTGTCAATTGGGCATCGTGAATATTATTATTGCACTGAGTTTAACAGCTTACTCAATATTCAGAGACATTAGGAATTCTGGGCTACCTCTTTATTAATAATACATGAGCCTGTTGAAACCATCCTAGATTTTACATAACATATTTGCAAACATTATTTTCTAGTGAGTAACTGTGGTTCAGTTATTGTCAAGGGAATACCTTCATTAAGAGTCATCAAGTTGGCTTTGTCCCTAACTTCTTATCTACTGACCCACAGCAAATAAGTAAGACTTATCAAGCCTTGAATACTATTTCTTATCTACCAATCTCCTGCTACAGATCTATAAGGGGTCCCTGACTCTGAATCCTCTGCCCACACTACTGAATGCTCCATTACTCTAGTTACAGATAAGTAAGCAAATCACTCCCAGTACCATACTTCTTCTAACCAACTAATTCCAAATACATAAATATCGGCACAAATAGAAAGGCTAAGAAAAACCCCAAGATGCCATGTCTCCTCCAAAAATTATTAATCTCACAGTAATTGATTTCAATTTGAAACGGCTTCAGAGTACAGCTCTCCTCAAGCTGACAGGATTTCTAGTAAGTCCAGCATGGAAAACATAGGCCATAACATAGCAAACATGCTGCCAATAAGTTTACTCTTTACTTTATTCCTCTTGCTAAAAATTGTTAGATCGCATTCCTAAAGTGAGTCCCTAAGGCTCATTCCTTTATTTGGCTACTAGCTCATTCCTGAGATAAAATACTAAGGGTTCAACACTCAAATTTTATTATTGGCTAATATGTCTAATCAGGTTTTACCAACTCACACTAGTATAGACTTTACGTCCCCTTTTTTTCTCCTTAAAAATGCACTCCTAAAACAAATGCTTGCTCCCTTGTTGCTTGCTACTGCTTGATTGCTACTGCTTGTTTGCTTGATTTCTGCCTTTGCAGTTTCACCCCCTTCTCGCACCCCCACTTGTCCCCCCCCAGAGTAATAAATCTCTTTTGATCCATGAATTTGGTGTCTGGGTGTGTCCTGAATTGACAGGGGTGCTGAATGGCTCTCCTTTCCAAAAGTAACAGGGCAAAACAAAAGAAAACAAAGATGGTTGAAATAAGAAAGTCAATAGAAGGCAGAAAACTAGAAGTCAACAAAGACAGAATTGTTGAAGAAAGCAAACTGAAATTCAGAGCTCAATAAGCCAAATAAAAGTCTCAGTGAAAAGCTTTACCAACAGAAAGAATTAAGCGGAAAACAGAGACTTGGGGTTGGAAGCCAAAGTAGAGGAATTGGTTCAACTAGTAAAGGTCAAGATAGTTTTGTAAATATAAATATGTGAATAAATGATGCAAGACCAGAACACAATGAAAAGCCATATCCTTCAGGCATAGAAAAAGGAGAATAAAATATCAAAGACAGAGAACATAATTTATGTAAAATCATTAAAAAAATATTCTCTTACCTAGACAAAAAGTTTCTGTACCTACTCACCTTCAGAACTAAAGGAAAAAAAAACAAACAAATGAACAAAAGACTACATTAGAGTTAAGACATTAAAATCACAGAATAATAACAATGAATTGAAAGCTGCAAGGGAGAAAGGTCAAGTTACTTTCAAAGGCAAGTTGAACAGATTAATGCTTGTTTGTTGCCAGAAACTTGTAAGTCAGAAAGATGTACTCCAAATTCTGAAAGACCACAGCTGTCAAACCAGACTGTTATAGACAGCAAAACTATCCATTAAAATAGAAAGAGAAACAAAATACTTTCATAACAAAATAGAGTAAAAGAATTCATGACTAAGGTATACTTCAATCTTAAGAGAAAACACACACACATGCACATGTAAATGCACACATGCATGCTCACACATGATGTCACACAAAGAACTAAAAAACAGTATCAGGCCAGTAGATCAAAAGAGGTCCAAAAATAGCACAAAATCAATAAATGTAAATCAACTATTTTTTTCAAGCATAATTCTGAATAATTAATGGCCTTATTTTTCTAATAAAAAGTAAAATGTTGCATTGAATCAAAAATATGACCCATTCTTTTGCTGACTTCAAGATATATACATATGTGCTAATATCAATGACAGATCCTAACCTAGGGCATAAGGATGGGAAAAGTTAACCCAAGAAAATGGATACGAAAACCAGTAGCCGTAGCTAATCATAATAGCCCACAAAATAGATTTTGAATCAAAATTAGAAGAGGTAAGCACAACCACTTTATACTCATTAAAGACACAATAAACCAAGAGTGTTTTATAATTCTAAAAGACATACACTAAACACAAATGTACCAAATTTCATTAAAAAAATTAGACTAGCTGTAAAGCCAGAGATTACCCAAGTGATACTTCAATACTCTTCAACAGATGGTTATTTATGAAAAATTAAACAATGAACTACTGGAGTTAAATGATATCATAAATCAATTGTACCTAATAAATATCTACAAAACACTTGAACTCAAATACTAAAACATATACGTTCTTCTCAGCAGCCCATGAAACTTTTTTTAAGACTGCCCACATCTTAGCATGTGAAGCACAAAAATAAATTAGCAAAAGTCAAATAACATCCTGAAATCCTGTCTAATCAAATTGGAATAAAAGTAGATACCAAGAGGAAAATAAACCATACAAAGAGCCCACAAATCCATGAATATTAAATGATACATTATTATAACTTGATGTACAAAAAATTAAGAACAAACTAAAAATCTTTCTAGAATTTAAACAAATAAAAATACACTGTACCAAAGCACAAGGAAGGTTGTCCTAAGAGAAAAGTTGTTATCTGTTAAGATCTACTTCGAGGATGTACGGAGATCTCAAGTAAAGGACTTAGTGATACACTTGAAGGCCTCAGGAAAACAAGAACAAACACCCCTAAAAATGTAGAAGGGAAGACATAATTAATGAAATAGAAATGAAAAAGATACAGTCAATAAAATGAAAAAAAAAATGATTCTTTAAACAGAACAGGATTGACAGTGCTTCTGTCAAATTAACCAAAAGAAAAAGAGAGAAGACATGAGTTAACAAGATCGGAGGTGATATTATAATTCTCCCTGAGGAAACTCACAGAATCTTAAAGATGCTCTTCCAAAACCTGTATTTATATAAATGGGATAACCTAGCATGAACTGAATAAATATGTAGATAGATATGACTACCAAATCTTAATCAATATAAATATAAATAATTTAAACAGACCTGTAACAACCAATAGGATAGAAGTAGTAATTAAAACCTCAGAACTAAAAATTGCCCAAGGCCACATAGACTTCGAACAGACCTTGGAAGAACTAAGACTTACACCTCTCAAGCTATTTTGTAAGACAGGGAAAAAAAGAACATTTTCACATTCCTTTTGAAGCCAGAATTATCTTGGTACAAAACCAGATAAAGACCCAAACATGGTCAATCTTTCTGATGATCATAGGTAAAATGAAAACAAAAAGCAACTTGCACAAAAACATAAAAAAATCATCTACCCAATGACGTCTGCTTCTTCATCATCTATATATCTATAAATCTATAAATGTAATTCATCACATAAATACACTCAAAGAATGAAACCACATGATCACTCCTTTACATAAAGAAAGATTTTTTAACAAAACCAACACTTCTTCATGATAAAAATGCTGCAGTTTCTAGGGATACAGGTCATAAGATATCAACAATAAAGGCTGTAATACAAGCCCACAGCCCACATCATGCTAAGTGGATAAAAATTAAAAGCAGTAGCATCAGGATTAGAAATAAGACAAGAATTGCCACTTTCTCTATTTCTATTCAGTATACTACTTGAAACATCAGCTAGAACAAGAAAACAAAATAAGAACTTAGGGAGGATAGAAACAGGAAAAGAAAAATGAGTCAAAACATTCTATTTTGCAGATGATATATACATATATATTTTGTTCTAAACATTTAATGTTTAGAAAAACATGTTTCATGTTTCTTGGGATATGTTTTACCACAGAAGTGAAATATTCACAGAAAGAAATGTTTATGACCCTAAAGAAAGAAACTGATGAAGATACCAGAATTAGAAAGACCCATGTTTGCTGACAGCTGGGATTAATATTGTGAAAATAGCTATCCTGCACAAAGCAATCTACAGATTTAACTGGATCACCATCAAAATACCAACACAATTATTCAGAGAAATTACAAAACGCAAGCACAAAATAAAATAAAATAAAATAAAAATACATAAAGAAAACAGCCAAAGGATCCTGAACAATAAACTGAAACAGAGATCTTGAAAGAGGTATCACCATCCCTGATTCAAAGAAATTCAGCATACTGAAGCAGCTGAAATCAGACATGTTGACACTAGAAAGGAGGACAAGAGAGAAGACTGTACTCCTACAGCCAGCAGACTTTTCACAAAAAGATTCAAAACCCAAACTGGAGAAAAGCAGCATCTTCAACAAATGGTGGTAAGCAAACTGGATAAAAATGCATCCTAACACAAGTAGAATGTACTAGAACATTCTCTTTCATCCTACATAAATCTCAGCTCCAAATACATCAAAGATCTCAACCTAACACCCTGACTGTCATAGAGGAAAAAAAGCAGAAAATAGGTTTACATTTTTAGAGACAAAATGCTTTTATAACTGGACCCCTGTGGCATTAAGGCAAACAACTAAAAGATGGGACCTCGTGAAATTAAAATGCTTCTGTACGTCAAAGGACACCTTCATCAAAGACACAGCACAGAAAATGGGGGGAAAAATTACCAACTACACATTTGACAGAGAATTGGGATCTAGAATATATAAAGAATTTTTAAATCTAAATACGAAGCAAACGACCCAGCTAGACTTTAGGGGTGGAAGTAAACAGAGAGTCCTCAAATGAAGTACAAATAGATAAGTTTAATGTTTAACAATAAAGTTTAAATATTTAACATTCTCGGGTGTCAGGAAATACAAATCAAAAAAAAAAATACTTTGAAATTTTATCTGATCACAGTCAAATGATTCGGATTTAAGAAGGAGCAGCATATGTCCTTGTTATATGTTGGAGCATCTTTTGGGTAGATGCCCAGGAGTGGTATAGCTAGGTCTTCAGGTAGTACTTTGTCCAATTTTCTGAAGACTCAACTGATTTATTTCCAGAGTAGTTGTACCAGCTTGCAATGACACAAATGGAGGAGTGTTCTTTCTCCACATACTTGTCAGAATCTGTCACCTGAATTTTTGATCTTAGCCATTATGACTGACCAGCACCATTTCCTGAGAATGCTGTCTTTTTTTCCACTAAATAGTTTTAGCTCCTTTGTCAAAGATCAAGTGACCATAGATGTGTGGGTTCATTTTTTTGTCTTCAATTTAGACTCCCCAGAATTTCCAGGAACTAAACCACCAACGGAAAAGAGCCATGGCTCCAGCCAAATATGTAGAAAAGGAGGACCTTGTTGGGTATCAATGGGAAGAGAGGCCCTTGGTCCTATGAAAGCTTAATGCCCCAGTGTAGGGAAATGCCAGAGCAGGGATGCAGGAGTGGCTGGGTGAGTGGTGGAGCAACCTCATAGAAGCAGGAAGGAGGAGGATGGGATAAAATGTTTCCAGAAGGGAAGCAGAAAAGGGGATAGCATTTGAAATGCAAATAAGTAAAATATCCAATTTAAAAAACAAGAGGAGGAGAAGGAAGAGGAGGAGGAGGAAGAGGAGGAGGAGAAGGAGAACAAATGTTGGCATGAATGTGGGGAACTGGTGGCTTCTAAATGAAAAATGGTCCGTTTTCCTAGAGCATGATGCTCCCGGATAACCACAATCCAGCAGATTGTTGATGCTTGTGTACATACATATCTGATGTTAAGTCACCTTGTTGGGTTTCAATGCAGAGCACATGACATTAGGCAAAAAAATGCTGGTAAGAGAAGGATCAGAGAAAACAGAGGAGGCAGAGCTTGGGCAGATTTGATCAAAATGCATTAAATACATGTATGAAATACACAAACAATTAACAAAACTCCTCAAGCCTGCTAGGCTTCTTTGTAGCAACCAAAAATCCTTACTAACTATTTGGATTTTAAGTCCAAGACCTCTAAATCTTGAAATGCTATTGTCAGTTTTATATGAAGCCTGGGATGAGAGCTTGAGGCTCAGGCCAGCATGTTCTTCTACCTTACAATTCCTCAAAAGAAAACTACTTTTTCCATGTTTATATGCAAATATTGGGTAAAGCAAAAGTAGCACTCCAGACTCCAAAAAGCAAAATGGAATCCTAGTTAGGCAAGAATTTTGTCAAAAAGCTCCAGGGAAAAATAAGGCATTATTTTTTATTATGGACATTTGTTTAAAAGAATAAAAATTCATTATTTCTGTCTTTAGCAAAAGAAAGAAGAGATGAAGTAAAAAGGAGGAGGAGCAGGAGGAGGAGAAGGAGGAACAGAAAGGGGAGAATAAAAAAATAATCCCAAAACTATCTAGGCGAATAATTAGTCAACCAATATTTATGACTTCTCCAAAGCCATTTGAAAGTGGTCATTATAAGAACTGGGGAGAAGGGCAAATAATCTTTGTGTCTGACTGAAAACAGGCTTTCTGGTTCTTGGGTTTCCACATTTAACAACTCATTCCACTAAAACAAGGTCTTCCTTGTACTTGGTCTACAAAGTCTCAATTTAGCACACTGTCCCCTGCAGATGACTAGTCATGGTTGAACTTTCACTGTACAGATCTCAACTCCTCTCCTGCCACTAAATTAGCTGACTGTAACATTGTTTTGACTTGCATTGCATGATTGCTGTTGAACTTGAAAAGGTTGCGTTTCACTTTCTGGCAACTCTGGGCAGGTTGCAAATCATACTCACACTAATTAGCAGGTAAACTTCTGGATTTCATGAAAACTAAGCACAGAGAGACTTGGGAAAGGAAGGGAGGAAGAGCACAATGCCATTTGGAGGGAAAGATGGAAGTGGGAAAATATAGGCCATAAGAATTTGAATAGCAGTCTCTCCCTCAAGTAGAATACAAGCAAACATATACATGAGTAAAATGCTTCTGGTTCACTAATAAAGTAGGTTTTCTAAAGAAACACAACCTGCCTCATAGCTCCCCATACTAATGGCCAAATTGAAACTTAAGACTTCTTAAAGTACCTGCTATCTTCATCTTCTGTTCCCTTAACTGATGCTAACAGGAAGTTTTTCAGTAGAATTCTACCCAAGACTCAAGGATCTGTGATTCTCTGTGTTAAGCTTTGTTTCTTTGCTTTCTTTCTCCTCCAGTTTCCTTTTCTGATTCTCAGGACAACTGCATCCTAACGGAACCTTCACACAGCCTACTGCTAAAGAGTGTTTATTTTGGACTTAAAGATAATTGACAAAAATAAAAGATAGTGTTGTTAGGGCACAAAGCTCCAGGATGAAGAGATATGTTCTTTGAAGAAATGGATATTGAGTTGCTGCAGGGTACATTCATGTTTACATTTGGGGCTTCTCATAGAGAGTACTAGAGCCTTGTGGGATGAACTTCCCTAGTGGTTGGTTCTGAGCAATATACATAACTAAAAGGAGACACTATTCAATGATGCCACCTTTTTCCAGTGAGAAATCTCAGCTTACTCTGAGTGGATGGGTTGGTTACGAGCATAGACATGCAGAGCAGAACCTGGTACTCCTCTACTTTTTTTTCCTTTCTTTCTTCCTTTCTTCCTTCTTTCTTTCCTTTCTGTCCATCTAAAAATGATACAATAGAAAGAATATCTCTTCAGCCCCAACCTGAAAAATATGAGAAGTTTGCCATGCTGTGTCTTATTTTATTTTCAAAATCACCATTATATTTTATTTTAAATACGGTTTGCTACATTAAAATATAAACCTTTATTTATTTCATTTTTTTTCTTTTTAATATTTGTTATGTAGCTTTAGAACCCACAAGTACTACTCTACCTAATGGAGAACACCACTGATGTTTAATGATTTTGTTGCTTGTTTTAATGTTCTCTTAAAACTCAGTATATTTTATGTAAATCTATGTCCTTTAGTTTTCTCGTAAAAGCTATTACACTGTACACCTCATTTTGTTACCCCTCTTCCTGTTTATTTTAATTATCTATTAATGATACTTTGTGAATTGCTATCTAATTTCCTTCTAACTGTATCTCACCATGTCCATCTTCCATATGATACCTCTCTGAAACCCTGTGTTACTTCCTGCTAGGGTTTCAATATGTCTCCCCCAAAGGACACATTGCAAATTTGCTTCTTACTGCAGCAGTAAAGTAAGTAAGTAAAGTAAGACTAAATGCCTGATAATTAGGCCAGAAAAGCCAAATAAGTAGTGCCACGCCCAGTGATTATTTTTGTTCCCTAAAACTGGGAAATGTGACTCTCTTTTACATACCCTTCCATTTTCTCTTTGACCCAGTCCTGTCCCCACACATGTTAAAGCATATAATATTGGCACTCACTGAATGCTACACTTCTTTGATTTACCAGCCTCTAGAGCCATTAGTTAATGAATTTCTCTTCATTATGATAACACAGCTTCATCTTGTCTATTATAGGAACACAAAATAGACCAAGGTATCTAATTATAGAAATTAATGAGCTAAGTTATCAAAAATGAATTAAAGAATAGAGAACATGCCTTCTTATATGCTGATACATAGAATAAAGCCATACAATAAAAACACAAGTAAGGGACAAGAATATACAAATAAGCTGGGCCTGGTAGTACATAGAATCCTGTATTCTTGGAAGACAGAGGCAAGAGGGTCTCTTGTGGTCAGGAGTTCAAATCCAGTCTGGGGAGAAAAACAAAAGAGATAGAGGTAGACGTGAGGGAGAAATATCTGTTGGAATGAGGCTAACAAATGGAAATCACATTTTAAAAGAGTAATGATTTACAAATAATTGGGGGGTTTCTGTTTACTAAAAAACACCAGTGAAAACTTATTTTCCAAGTTTTTCTTTTGGAAACTTTTACATATATCTTCTTTTACTTGACCTGTTCCAGATAATATTTGCCCTTGTTATTAAAAATTAATAAGCAAATCAGCCTTCTTTCCATCCCAAACTCCACAAGCGTTTACAGGTACTAATTAGGAAGCCTTCATCTTCATCTTCTCAAATGATTCTCTTTGAAAGTGAAAAAAAAAGTGTTTAAAGGTTGTTGCCTGAGTATCCACAAGGAGATTATTTCAAAGCATCAGAATATTAAAGCTCCTTTGTTTCCCCTGCTTCTCAGGGCTGATGCTAAGCATGTGCAGGATTTCTTACAGAACTCCTACAAAAAGAATTTAAACATGCAGAACTTAACAGAGGTTGGGAGTGTGGTGGGGCATCGAGGCAGCTGAATTCAAGACCAAATATATGATTCTCTGCTACTTACTTAAGAAATTCTTTCTAAGTTTCCTTGGGAGCACTTGGAATAAGACCTCGTTTGATTCCCCAAGCAGAAGGAACCAGAAGTGTTGGCAAATTCAAACATCTTCCACAGGAGTAAGGAAACATAATAAAGTGCAAAACATTTGTCCAGTGTTACAAAGTTAGCTAAGTGATACATGGCTGTGATCCAAAGTTGACTCTTTGCCCTCTTTTCATTAGCTAAGATGTTTCAAGATGTTACACTAATGATAGCAAAATGTTTTCACATATTCCTCATTTCTGTGAAAAACAGCAATAGTTGATATCTGCCAAACAGAAAACAAACTATTGGCTCCAGGGAGCTCATGGCTTCAAAATTGCTTTATGTTCCTCCTCTTGATAATTCAGTTTTATTGAAAATCCTGATGATCATCTGCTCCAGTGAGTAAAAATTTAACTGAACAAATATCAAGACAGAAAATATAAAGGAATATTGGGGTATCTTGAAAGACATTGGTACCATTAGCTGGGGTGCTAGAAAGGTGGATCCCACCAAAGGTGTTTAGATTCTTGTCTCAGAGATTTTAAGAATGAAATTTAAAGACCACAGAGGGTATGTTTTAGAGCAAAAGGTTCATTCTGGGATATATTTAGGACACACAGAGAAAGAGCAGAGAACCTGTGTCCAGGGGCAGGGAGCAGCTTACCCCTGAGCTACTGCTCTGGGGCCCTTTGAAGGACTTATGCAGAAAGAAGGATGAAGGAGGAGAGAGAACGTGTTGACTGCTGGCCCAGCCAGGGGTCCAGGTGCTTCCTCTCAGTCCCAACCATGAAGTTATAGTCACATGCACTGTTTAGGCAAAGGTACTCTACTAGAAGATAACCAGACATCAGGAGCTAGAACTCTGCTCTGGAATCCCTGTCCTCCAGCAAGAGCATTCTCTGCACAGCTATCTGGGGCCCTTGTCCTCTCCTGCCCAGATCAAAACAAAAAATTGAAGAATTGAAATGCTTAAGGCTTGAGAAATTATATTGTGCCTAACACACCCACTTGTATTCTTAGAAAAATCATTGTGCTATTTTAAGAATAAAACAATTCTTTTTCTTCACAAGGTTATTTTTCAGATGGCTACTAAGTTGTTGAGATGGATATATGTTTCCATTTTAATACTTAAGTGACTGTTAGTGCCCATTGTTTTTACTTAATTATTATAATGTTTTAGAGGTTGGGCGTTTGTTTTGCTTTGTTTCATGTTTTGATTTTTCTTTCTTTTTGTTCTTTCTTTTTTCTTTCTTTTTGTCTTTAAGTACTTTGTGAAAGAAATTCTGTGCCACAAAGTGTATGAAGAAAGAAGAAAGAAATTGAAAAAGAGAAAGAAAGAGAGAGAGAGAGAGAGAGAGAGAGAGAGAGAGAGAGAGAGAGAGAGAGAGTGGGAGGGAGGGAGGGAGGGAGGGAGGGAGAGACAGAGAAAGAAGGAAGGAAGGAAAGAAAGGTATAGGCAACTAAAAGAGGAAGAAAGGGAGGAAGAGGAGGAACCAAGGGAGGGAAGGGGGTGAAAGGTAGAGAAAATCTGAGATGCTTAAAGTATTACAGGAGCCTTAAAGGCCACTGAGGTTGGACCACTACCTAATAAACACACCTCTGACTCTGGATGGATACATTACATTCTGATTTGTTCCAAATACAGAAAATTATATATTGTTTTGTCCTCCCTTATGACTTAATTGCTATAGGCCTGTCAGTCACCTGGCCAAGAGATTCCTCCTCAAAAAGCCTGCTATCCCAAACAGTCAGAATAAGCAATTATTTCCTTGGCGAGATAATGTGTTTCTTTTCCCAGAGGTCCACCCATAGTATAGTCCCGTGCAGAGTCCCTGACCTGTAACACTGCAGCCTATGTTCACTTTTCTGAGCCCTCACAATCTGAAAGTCTCCTCCAACCCCATTTTTTTCTGTCACACTCCTGAGCATGCTTTCCCTAACACTTTGAGTTTTCTCTTTTCTCTGAATCACCTCCTGCTCCAAGTTCTCACCATGTGGCTGTGGCTGTTTTTCTGCCTGTGGCTACTTAGGAAAAAGGATATCCTTTTCACTTCCAAGATTTTAGAGCTTTCTTTCCCTGTTGTTCTTCTCTTTAATGAGAGTAAAAATTTCCTCAACCTTCCCTCCAGGCCCATTTAAAAATTATTTATATTAAACAGAGAACCCAAACAGGCAACTTCAATTTCCTTAATATCCAAAGAGTTAGTTTCTCCCCAAGTGCAGCAGCCTTTCTTCTGAGTATTTGAAACTTGATATAGGGGATGTTGAAGATATCCAAATTTAGCAAAGTGCCTTGGTTTACCTGTTTCCCACTGTGGACATTTGTATCATTCTTTTGAGAAGTAGGCTGAGATCAGAACAAATGGACACCACATATTGGTCTGAGTACAAGTTACAAAGGATTCAAGATGACAGGTTCTACTTGACTGCAATCACAAGGGTAAAAAAGGAAATTAAGTGCTTTCAGTAAAAAATGTACAGTTTGTTCCTAACCAAGAGTATGGCATAAACACAGTATCAATCTCTACCCAAGGGATCATTAAACATATTTTACTGTCTCTTAAATGGAAACCTCCTTAGCTAAAATCCAGCTTTGACATTAGTTGAGGTTTCAAAGTCTCTGATTTTACTCATGATTTAGATTCAAACATTAGGTTAATATACACTACTCACTGCTACATGTTGCTTCTCCTGAACTTAGAATGTAGACTCATCTTTCTTTCTCTTTCCACTCTATGTTGAACAATCATTTTAGGGTAACGCACATGGTTCATCTTAGCTAAACTATCTGCCACATCCTCTACCCTCTCCATGAGCTATTGAAGCAAGAGAGATGGGAAAGCTTTGCAACAATACATAGGTAGTTATAGGAATGGAACAGAGGGAGAAGGTTGCTATCACAGAAGTGATGTCTGAGACACCAAAGAGGTCAAGTAAAGAACCCCAGAGAATGTGTTCACTGACATGGAAAGGGGACCTTGTCAAAAGAGATGGGACATCAGTCACCAATGGAGAATGACAATCACAAGTACGGGGTAAGGTTAGATGACTGGGAGTTATATTGTATTCACACATTATATAGGCTGAAGAAGAAAACCAAAGTGTAGAAATCATCTCTTATATTTACAAATTGGCTCAGTTGAGCAGAAAATTGATTCCTTGGGTGATCTACGATTAATTATCTAGGAGAGACAGCCTCCAAAAGTTAAAGTGTGTATGGTGACCAACAAACAAACAAAAAGAAAAGAAGGGTGGTTTACATTTTCTTCCCTTTCTACATTATTTTACATATAAAAAGTGTCTATTTGAGGTTTAGCATGAAATATTTCCCATAAAATTTGTACAAATGCAAATTTACATTGAGTCAAAACGCAGATAGCAAAGCACAAAATAAAGGTGGAGAAACAAGCTGGTGCTGGGGCACAGCTGGACACAATTGTGCCACATACACTAAAAAGATGTTTACAAAATAATTGTCTCACAGCAGTACAAGATAAACTGTCACCAGTGTGGTCCTGGAAGATGGCTTCTTTACATCTCCTGCTTTTTCCCAGTGTGTTCATTTACTATGGCTATTAAATATTTTGCCGCACTCTTAGAAAGCTTTGCTAGAAATGCTCTGTTGACTGCTATGGCCTGCTTGTCCCTGTCCATTGGAACCACAGTTATGCCGAGCAGAATGACACCCGTCATAGCCACTATGACTTTAATCATCAGCATTAGGATCCCTCTGCCCTTGATCTCAGCAGTTGTTAAATCCTTGGGTTCTTTGGCCCTGAGCTCATCTATGACCCCTAGAGTGACCTTCAAGCAGGAGTGGCATCTCTTCCCCCTTTTTGTTGTTGATATTGCTGCCTGTAAATACCTTGGGCTGTGCAACTCTGGCCTTCACTCCCCAGAAACTATTTGATATTCTTTGCTTTCTAACTGTTTCTTTTCTCACTTTTCATCTGTGGGAGTTATAAATCCTCTTCTTTTGTTTGTTTTTGTATCTGGAAGTTTTAGGTTCTAACTTTCAAGGCTCCAAAATAACCTTCAATTTGTTTTTGGAACTATCTAAGTTTAATCCACCCACAAAATCTTTGGGCGGGGGGGGGGGTTCATTTTTTTAATTTCTCAAGGATTTGGGATGTGTCAATCAATTTATGATATAGCTTCCGTACTTTCATTTCCAGCATCTTTGTCATTAGTAGCAGAATCTTTGAAAGGCACAAATGCACATCCTCTCAATCTCCCAATGGCTAGATTTGCTTTAATTGTACAATCTATAACTTTCACAAATCAAAACAGACACTCAGTCAAATCGTTAACACTTTGTGTCCCAGCTCAAGCTGCCGATAAACATTTTCCTGTTATCTTCTTGTTCCTTGCTCATATCGACTTGGTCGAATCTTCCTGAAGCTTCTCTACATTGATGTACTCTATGGTGGTGGGTCTATGGGCACTGGGGCACTAGGATGCAGCATGGGTCCTGGAGCTGGCAGCAGCAGCCAAGTGTTAGATGGAGCTCGATTGTAATGGTCCTGCCTTTCCTTAAGGCTTTGCAGTGGAGCTCTTTGAAACTGTTTGCAAACCTACCAAGCATTTACATGCATTTCCAATCAACTTTTCTTTTTTCACTCAAAGTAACACAACTTAGGAGGAATCCCAAAAAGACTTATGGAAAAATGGAGAGTTAACACTCAGCAAGACCTCACATACCAGTGCTTCTAACCTTCCTAATGCTGCCACCCTTTAATACAGCTCCCCATGTTACATGACCCCAACCATAAAATTATTTTTGTTGCTACTTCATAATTATAATTTTGATACTGTTATGAATTGTAAGGCAAACTTCTTTTGGAGATAGAGGTTTGCTAAGGGGGTCATGACCCACAGGCTGAGAACCAACAGTTTAGACCTTGCCATTCAGAGAGAGCATTCTGACTGTTTCTAGAACACAAGCATTGTTTTCTTTGGAGATCAAATGTTGTTTCAGTTTGCTTTGATTTTTAAACTTCTATTAAAAAAGAAAGGAAAGAAGGAAGGAAGGAAGGAAGAAAGGAAGAAGGAAGGAAGGAAGGAATGAAGAAAGAAAGAAAAAGAAAGAAAGAAAGAAAGAAAGAAAACCAGCTTAGAAATCTCAAACAAACAAAAAAAAATGTACATTTCTAACTTCTTAAATTATCTGAAGATTTCTCGCTCGCTTGCAAAGTAGTATTCCAGAGCAGCAACACCCAGCAACCCTGAGTTACATTGATAGTTTATTTTAAAAGGTCCAACCTGGCCTCTTTCCTCCTTGACATCCCAGGACTGTGTCCTATGAATGGCTCACTTTGTGAGCCTGCAGCAGAGCTATGTGGGCAGTAGAGGAACAGAGAATCCTGTAAGCACCTTGACAAACGACTACTCCAAACCTGTGGCTCATCTTCTGGAGTCAGACACATGAAAGGTCACGGAAGAAGGAAGGTTTTGTGGTTTACTCATTGTTCTCATTCTCGATGGCAAGTGCTCCAGAGGTACTGCTTCAGTGGTACTGTATATAACCTCCCTCTCTAGTACCCCACTGTAAACTGAAGACCAGCAAGTCCATAGGAATCTTCTGGGACTTGAGCATCACAGTGAGACTGCTGAGACATGTTCTCTTCTTATTACTCATAAATTGGACAGCTATCAGGTTCTTGGCCTTCCTATTTGGAGATAGGTACTGAACTAACTCAACCACAGCTAATAAACACACATGTGTGCGCATGCATGCACACACACACACACACACACACACACACACACACACACATTCATCAACTTTGTTCCTTCCCACCATGATTGACTTTATCACCTCAAACCATGTGACATTATAATAATTAATTTCTGTCAAAAGGAAAAGTGAACAAAACGAAATAACCTGAAGAAATGGCTTCAGAAGATCATCTTTCAACACAGATCTAGTCTGTGACTTAATAGCGCTCTGACATAGTACAAAGCAGCATGTTACTAAAAGTCCTCCTAAGTAAAGATTTTAATCCTCGTGACTGTTTTTTCTCTCCCTATAGCATTTGACAAGTCTGCCCAACCACACTTATCTATACAGTTATGGTAATGCCTTCTACCCTCCTTCATGAATTACAAAAATAAATGCAATGCATCATTTTTATAATGTTCTTATAAAGAACAGAAGACTATAATTATCCAAAAGTCATCATGACTCAGAAGGAAGATGGAAGTTGGGCAGTTAGAAGCTGCTGTCAACAAGACCCCAACCATCTGGAGACCCCAGTCATGATGTCAGTTACAGATACTCCATGGAAAGGCATCCCTCTGCTACATTAACTTATCGCTCAGTTTAAGCACTAGAAGACAGGCCACAATGTTAACTCTTTCCCCATTGTTGTGCCATAAGAATGAACAGAGCCCTTGCTGTTCTGCTCTCAGAATCCTTTTTGCTTCCATAGTTTCTCTATGTCGTTCTTTTAAGTGTCTCTCAGGTCCATCGACTTTAGTCCTTATAGTCCACAAAGTGTGCTCTCGGGATTAGACACTTATTATGATTTGGGGACTTACCTGAGATTGTAGAGAACACAATTGTGAGTACAGGTATTAACCAGCTTCTTTTTATCATATCCTGTTACACAAAGCCACACCCCTTATGTATCACAGGCACTCATCTGTCATCTATGAGCACTTAGCATGACAGCTGTCCTAACCACTCAGATGTAAAGCTTCACGTGACCAGCTCCTAACAGTCTTCAGATCTTCTCTTTGGGAGGACCCAACAATGCTGGCTAATAGCCAGCACACGTACCATTCTGACAGAGCCTTGGATGAGAGGAACTGAAGAAAGGCAACTGGAAGGCCCTGACTAATGCTACGTTTTAGTGTCTTTCTAACAGTCTCTTGTCAAAAACCCCAACAGCTTGGACAACTATTCCAAAGAGAGGTCTTCCTTTTCTCTGAATTGCTTGCCTTGAGATGATGAACTTACTAATGAGATTTCCCCAGGCAGCTCCTCTCCTACATAGCCTAGATGAGTTTAAATGGCTTGCCTCTCCAATCTAAGTGCTGAGAACTTGCTCTGTCATGAAACTGGACTCTCTTGGCAGCACAGGTTTCTGCCCTACCCTTTCCCGACCACAAATATAAATTTGAGGAAATGAATTATCGAAACTTTCTTGGATGAGCACAGGTTAAGTTTCTGGAGTGCCTAAAGGGCAATGGGAAATGAGCTATCTTACAGGTTCCCACCCATCAGGAAAAAAAAATGTACCCCAAATCTGACCATGACCATACACAATACAAAGAACATGGGGAAAGTTGCCAGGTCACACTCACACTTACAGGAGAGGTAACTTAACTGTTAAACATACATTATGCTGCCACTGCGGAGCAGACACGTTACCCTGGATCCCTCTGTACATACGGAGATCATTGAGACTGGATAAGCCAGCCTCCCGATCTAACCACTGGGAGGCTTCTGTGATCGGGTTTGTATTTACCCCCAGTGCTCACCTTTATATATTAAGGCTAAACTATTCTCTATTTCTTCATGTAAATGCCCCTCCGACAAGCCCCTCCTACAAGGACTCTACTTTTGCATTGGGAAACTGTAAAGGCTTCTTTGGTCAGATGGAATTTAAAAGTCTGGGCATGGAGTCCTAAAGTTTCAACCTCAGGCAGCTTCCTCATAATACACAGATGCTACACTCAAAGAACAAAGCTACAGCCCTCACTGTGCTGGTCCAGGACCCAGAAATGGTTTGTGCAGAAAGAAAGTCAGGGGCGGGGCAGGAGGGGAGATGCTCCTGTCTTGAAGCAGAAAGAATGTCCCACCATTTTGCCTTTTCCTTTTTACAGATTGGCAACTCAGAGTCAAAGACGACTCCTGCATCTTCTCCACTTGGGTGTAATTTTAAGGAACTGGGATCCATTTGACCCACAGACACCAAAGAAAGCCTGGAAGATGATTTTCTGCCAACTCTCCTTGACAGAATGGCAACTGTGATACAGAGAAAAGCGGCCCCTGGAGGGAAGTATCAGTCTTCCTATGTAGCATTTGGGTTTGTTTTGTCTGGAGGAGGGAGTGTGATCCATGATTCCTTCTGTATAAGCTTTCTTTGTTTTGAGAGATAAACCTGATTTATGTCAAAAGTGACAAGGATTCACAGATCTTAACCCTGATCGTGGTTCAACCTTAACAGCCTTTAAATAGACCCCCTAGGGAGAGGAGGGAGTTTGTTCAAGAGTAAAGAACAAGTCTTCATGCAGAGAGAAGCCTACACTGTCTCCTTCCTGCCCACTCTCTCCAGTGACTCAAAGCCTCAGCTTCCTCTAAGTGGCTTAGGCCAAATAGAACACAACTGGATCCATCTGCTCCTTTCTGTTCAAGACTAAGTCAGATCTAAGCTGATCTGGATAAATTCGGAAAAGACCCTGATAGGTAGGTGTGTCCAGGGATCAGCCACACCCTATGCTTTGGTGTGGGAGAATAGTATGCTATCTTAACCAGCACTTAACGGGGACAGAAAAGACTGCAGTCTTCTAGGCTGCAGAATGGTGCTGGCATGAGATGTAGGAGATAAACCGAGCAGGGATTTACTGGGACTGGCAGGACGGGGAGCCTCTTACACTATTGGTAAGCAGGTATTTCTCATGAGCCACCCTGAATAGGATTATAACTTCCACCTTGGGAAAAACAAACCAAGACACTTCTTGCTGAATACCCGGAAAGTGTTAGAGAACGAACCAGTGTTGGGACAGCACATGCTGATCAGGATGTGAAGCAAAGGGAACACACCTCCACTGCTGGTGGGAGTGAAAACTTTTATAACCACTCTGGAAATCAATTTGGTGGTTTCTTGGGAAATTGGAAACAGTTCTATCTCAAGAAGCATCTGTATGTGTTCCTGAACTTATAGCTAAAATATATTCCACCATACCATACACAGGACACATGTTCCACTATGTTCATTGCAGCTTTATTCAAAATAGCTGGAAACTCAAAACAACCTAGGTGCCCCTCAACTGAAGAATGAATACAGAAAATGTGGTAAAGTTATACAATGGAGTGCTACTTAGCTATTAAAAACAAGAATATCATGAAATTTGCAGATAAATGGATGGAACTAGGAAGATCCTGTTCTGATAGCTCCTGAGTGAGGTAACCCATACTCAGAAAGACAAACATGGTATGTACTCATTTATATGTGGATATTATCCATAAAGTACAGAATAACTGCTGGAATCTACAGATCCAAAGAAGCTACGTAAAAAAGAGTTTCCAAGAAGGAACACCTGAATCTCAGTGAGTTGTGAAAATAGACAACTGAAATGAATGGATGGAGGGGACTAGATGGGGGAGGGGTAAGGAGGAAAGCAGGGGGGGATCTAGTGGAAGGAGGTTGTTGGAAAAGGACTGGGAGAGAGAACGGGATCTGTGAGGGTTCATGTCTGGGATGAGCTAGAAACCTAGGACAATGGAAACTTCCAGGGATCTATGAGGGTGGTCCTAGCTAAGACTCCTAAAATTCAGAATATTGAACCTGAAATGGTCAGTTCCAAAAAATAGAAAAGAATTCCAACAGAGAGGTTGGGACACCAATCCACCCATAAAAACTTTGACCAACGAATTTTCCTGCCTACAAGAGATACAGGGGTGAAGATAGGGAAAAAAACTGAAGTAAAGGCTAATTAATGACTGGCCCAGCTTAAAACTCATGCCTTGAGAGAGAGCCACCCCTGATATTCTGCTATACTTGCAGACCGGTGCCTAGTATAACTGTCCTCTGAAAAGCTTCAACCAGCAACTGATGGAAACAGATGCAGAGACCCACAGTCAGACATTAGGCAGAGCTTGGGGAATTCTCTGGAAGAGACATTAGTTGAAGGAGAGAGAAAACAGTCAAGAATACCACAAGAAAACCTACTGACTAACCCAGGCCCTTAGGGGCCCAAAGATGCTGAACATATATCCATACAGAAAACATGCCTGGGATGGATCTAGGCCCTGTACACATATGTACACTTGTGTAGCTTGGTCTTTATGTGGGACCCCTATCATCAGGATCAGAGGCTATTTTTGACTCTGTTGCTTGCCTTTGAATCCCTTTCCTGTAACTGGAATGATTTGCCTAGCCACAGAAAGAGAAAATGCACCTAGTCCTACTGCAACTTGATGTGCCAAGGCAGATTGATAGCCATGGGAGGTCTCTGAGAAGAAAGGGAAGAAGAGAGGATGAGGCATGAGGCAAGAGGGAGGAACTGACAAAAAAGGAGGGAGGGGCATTAAATTTTAAGATATACAGTTAGTAAATCAATTAATTTAAAAAATAAATAACCAATGCCAAATCCTTACATTTCTGTTTCAAGAAATTTGGAGATCAGAGGAGATGCCCTACATTCTTTCTAAAGAAATTCAGGGGTGGGCTGATCAAACATATCACTGATACTTTTATCCTGAAAGAATGGGGGTCCTCTTTTATGTGTGCCTCTCTTAGTTTTACCTAATGCAGCCTTTTTCCTGACTGCATCCGTGTGTCATAGTAAATGCCTTTCCTAATGCACGGGTCCTTAAAACTTTCAACTTCACTTCATCAGAAAATTTTACTAAGGTAGGTTCCTTTCTAAAACAAATATTCTTCCCCACAAAACTAACCACATTAATCTCTGCAGTTCCCTGAACCTTCTTCAGAGGCACCATTAACAGTTGGGTCTACCTTTAAGAGTTTCTTCATGGCTTTACTACACTAGCACACTAATTAGGTATTTATAACCTCTCTCAAGTCCTATGATCCACTTGTTACCCCACCAGTAAAGCTCAACAACAGCCTTAACTTGTTGGCCAACATGACCCTTCCGAATCAGAGTACGGTAGGTTTTCTCACCAGTGAGTTATGTGATACCTGTGCTCTTCTTACTGTGATCTGTTGGTTTGCGGTAAACTGTATGGACTTGGTAGAAGAAGACCTAAAACCCAGAATTCAGGGTAGCATTAAAACAACTAAAAGATGTCATGAAAGATTGGCTCAGGATTCACTGCTGGTGCCTGTGTGGGAAAATGCACTGCATTTTGACCCGTCTATCACCTGGTCATATCAACCCTACTTTAGCTGATTTTAATGTATATCATCAGTCCTCGCTTATTTAATCTTCATTTTTTTCTGCTGATTATAATAGCTCATATTTTATGGCGTCATAACCATGCAACCTACTGTTCAGCATTATACCATGGGACAACAGAAAGATCTCTGAGTAGTGACTATGTCTGTCAGTCTTCAACAGCCTTTCAGTTTGAAGCAGCTCATGTGATCTTTACCAGAACCATCATGCCTTCATTCACTACTTAACAGTAGGTCACTTCCTCTGAAGAAAGATGAAGGCAGAAAATAGGTAAAACTGAGGCAATTAAAAATGAACATCAGCTTATAAGTGAGTACATACCATGAGTGTTCTCTTGTGTTCTCACTTACAAGCAATACTAGCCCCAAAAGCTTAGAATTCCCAATAAACCATCCACAGAACTTATGAAGCTCAAAAAAAAGGAAGGCTAAAAGATGGGTGCCTCAGTCCTTCTTAGAAAGGAGAACAAGAAGTTCATGGGATGAAATAAAGGGACAAATTGAGGCACAGGGGTTGGAGAAAAGATCATCCAGAGACTGCCTCACCTGGGGATTTGCCCCATATGCAGCCACTAAACCCACACACTACTGCTGATGCCAAGTAGTGCTTACTGGCAAGAACCTGATATAAATGCCTTCTCAGAAACTCTGCCAGAGCCATACTGATACAGAGGGAAATTCTTGCAGCTAACCATCAGACTAAACACAAGGACCCCAATGAAGGAGCTAGAGAAAGGACTGAAGGAGCAGAAAGGGTCTGTAACCCCATGGGAAGAACCAAATTATCAACTGATGAAACCCACCACAGCTCCCAGGGACTAAAAGACCATCCAAAGAGTTCACATGGAAAGGCCCATGGCCCCAGGTGCATATACAGCAGAAGATTGCATTTTCTGACATCAATGGGACAAGAGGCCTTTGGTTTAGCACACCAGGGTGCCAAGGTGGGAGAGGGTGTTTGGGAGAGGGAGCACCTTCATGGAGGCAATGGGAGGGGGGATATGATTGGGGGAAGGAATAACATCTGAAATATATATGCAGAGAATATCCAATAAAAAATTATAAGCTTCCAAAAAAAAAAAAAAAAAAAAAAAAGATGAGCAGCAACACCTTAACTATCTAGAGACCCCAGTCATCCAGGAAAACAGGCCTGATATCAGTTGCAGATATTCTATGGCAAAGCCCCTATGCTTAGACTTTTATACAATTGTATGAGTTTATGACTGAGTTCCGGGAGCCCGGAAAAGATAAGTTGCCTTGCATGCCAGGAGAAGACAAACCATCCCATTACCTCAAACATTTTTTTTTGTTCCATAATCATTTAAAAGCACACTGTCCTAATGCATGGATGGGAACTCCTTTCCAGACCTCCCTCTTTCATTTTCTTCCAAACAAATGTGCTAATTGGTGCTCTCTTGTAAGGTCGAAGACTTCATTTCACCTGTCTAGAAGGACACAGCTCTGGATCATGGACCATAGTTACTGCAACAGCATTTTCTAAGTTCTCAGTCGAGTTGGACCAGAGCTGCTTTCACTGACTTTCACAGGATCCTCAAAACTTTCGAGTTTCAAAGGCAAATATTATTTTCCCTGGTCTTTATGAGATTAACTCCATTCATCATTTTGAAAAATGTTTTTCTTGAACTAAATCCTTTATGACTTGGTCTAGACCCAAACGTGAACCAAACTAAGAGAGAAAGAAAATGGACTGAGAGGGAGGGTCTACTTTATGGGCCTGTCAGAAGCACACAGAGATGGTGTTAGCCACCATTTCAAGCCACAGGACCTCCTGGCTTGGTACAAAGCCATGTAGTACAGAGTTCCGACAAGACAAGTAAAGTCATAATGACTGGGGCAGTGCTTCCAGAATGCTGAGTCAGCTGAAACAGAGCCTCCAGCTGAGCTCAATGGATCTTTTCTCCATGGCCTGGAGTGTTGGCTGGAGGCTGCTTGGCAGTGCTGCAGGGAAGACAATTTTTAGTCCATCGATTCATTTGAACTGGGCAGTTAGCCCTGGTACTTAGGCATTCAGACAAACATGCTCTTAATCACTAGCAAACCCAGTAATGGAGGGAGGCCCAGCAGCTCAGTCAGCACCTCAGTTCTGACCAGGGGGATGAATGGCCCAGACAGCTTAGGATAGCAGTCTCTAAGAACTGCAGAGGTCCACAGCTTGATTCTTTTAAGCCCAAACCCTAAATAATTCCAGAGTCTGAGGGTTAGGAAAATTATAACTCGAAAGAACTAGACTCTTTTGTTTGCCCTCAACCAAACAAAGAGCATCTAAGAGCAGGACTGGGATTTTCACTCACTTCATCCCATTTATACGTTTTCCTGGATGGTCATCTCTGAGTGTACTGTAGGTTATGATCAGCACCCCATCTGGCCCCTTCTCCAAATCATGCTCATTTATCATTGTGACATCACTGTCACCGCATAACACTAATGCTTCTTTATTTATCCCCCAGTAAAAATGAGTTCTTGAGCCTGAAAATTTCTATTAATTATTAATACAGTGTAGAGGCTCACAAAGGAAACACCACAGAATGTGTTAATGTTTACAAGGTAAAGAACTGAAGGAGGAGATGAGAAAGGAGGGACGGAAAGAAAGCCAGAGGGAGGAGGTAGAGGGGAGAGAATAGTAGAGGGTTACTCAGATAGGGGGAAAAAATGGAGTCTGAGTTTATCCAAGTTGATGACTAAACTCCCCAAAGCAGTGCTAACTGCAGAATTATGGGTCAAAATAATCAAGACAGTTGGTTGAATCCAGTATCCGAATATTTAATATAGTTGGTTGAAAATCAAAACTAACTCTCTCTCTCTCTCTCTCTCTCTCTCTCTCTCTCTCTCTCTCTCTCTCTCTCTCTCCCCCCCCCCCCTCTCTCTCTCTCTCTCTCTCTCTGTGTGTGTGTGTGTGTGTGTGTCTGTCTGTCTGTCTGTCTGACTCATTGACTACTCTTAAATCTATATTAAAATCCTTTACTGGTCATCTTCAACATTGCTTAATAAAATATAGGAAATAAAAACAATACAAATTGTATTCTTATGCAGGACCTTGTGTACAAGTGTTTTGAAAGTTTAAAATGTTTTATAAATAGGACAAATTGTTGGAGTCCCTATCCTCATTGAGAAAGAACTGGCTCCTCCCATCACACTCACCTTCACACCCCAAATCTGAGCCCAGATGATGAAATGAGAGGTGTCTGATCTATGTGAAAACAATACAATTTTATGGTACAGTAACATTTTCACAACCAAAAGCTAGATTATGAAAAGTATATGTTTTCCCAATAGTAACTACAAGGATAATTTACCTTAAACTTAACAGTACTGGAAATCATTATGAATCCTGAAAACACACTCATGTTGGATTTTTATGAGAATGTCAGAATGATAAATTTAAAGGGATCAAAGTGACAACCACTGAGGTTCAGTTCTGTCCACTAGATCATACAGTTGTTAAGCATTTGGAATCTGGAAAATGCTAAGCATAGAATAAATAGTCAAAAAGAACAACAACAAAAAAAAAAAAAAAAAAAAAAAAAAACTTCAAAATGTCCATAAAGCAAGCAAAGCCAACCTCATAATTCACCCAGAAGACCCTCCTGACCAAGGAATACACCGAATTATGTCACCTAAACATTCGTTATTATCGAGAAGCAAAGTCTCTTCCATTAATCTTTCATCTTAGAATTTATCTTTCACCTTAGAATCCATCTTTTATCTTAGAATCCACTTTATTCATGATAAGAGAGGGGGGTTGCTAATAATTAACACACATTCCTTGGGTTTCTATAATGTTTAAAAAGAGGTTATATGTATAAAATACTGAGCAAAAACTGTACCAGGTACATAAGGAGCATTTAGGAGCAATTGGCACTTGTTTTTTGTCTTAGTTAATGTTTCTATTCCTACACAAACATCATGACCAAGAAGCAAGCTGGGGAGGAAAGGGTTTATTCAGCTTACACTTCCACATTGCTGTTCATCACCAGAGGAAGTCAGGACTGGAACTCAAGCAGGTCAGAAAGCAGGAGCTGATGCAGAGGCCATGGAGGGATGTTACTTACTGGGTGGCTTTCCCAGCCTTGCTCAGCCTGCTTTCTTATAGAACCCAGGTCTACCAGCCCAGGGATGGCACCACCTACAGTAGGCTGGGCCAGGGATGGCACCACCCACAATGGGCTGGGCCAGGGATGGCTCCACCCACAATGGGCTGGGCTCTCCCCTCCTTGATCACTAGTTGAAAAAATGCCTTACAGCTGGATCTCATGGAGGCATTTTCTCAATTGAGGCTCCTTTCTCTGTGATAACTCCAGCTTGTGTCAAGTTGACACAAAACCAGCCAATACATTCTTATAACTATAATTTACATCAGTTTGGCTTTGATTTTTTTTCTGGAGTCTTTCCAAATGTATGTATCCTTGATTCAAACTCTATTACTGTGTCAGGGGCAAGTTTGCTATCATGATTTTTCTGAGTTTTTCATGGTGGAATGGGAACTGTTGGTCTTACTCTTAATCTCCAAATCAGAGAGACTTGGGAAGGTAATAGAGGGGCAGCTGCTGAATAAAAGGCAGGGTATTTGAAAAACAAACTAGAGATTTTTCTAACAGGACTTAAAAGGAGCCTGTTTGGCTATGTCTACAACATGACTGTGTGGTAGTGTACAACAGCCTAAAAATACAGATAGAATGTTCTTAATGCTTTTATAAGGACAAGTGACTTATTGCTTAAGAAAATTTAATTCAGAGAATAAATACATAAAGTCTTGTGTTAATGATGAAAACTGTTTTAAATGGGAGAGACAGAAAATGGGCAAAATTGGAATGAAGAAGCGATGAAAATTCAAACATATATGAATATAATATCTTCAATTTTCATTTTGATCTTTATATAAGTATTTTTAATACCATAGTATATTATTTTAACTACATGGGAATATGGCTTATGAATAAAAGTATATGTATTAAGTTCTAGGGTCTTAATTTTTATTGCAAAGATATGGAACCAGGAATATTTTGAAATCAATGGTTTATGTTAGTCCTAAGATTAGAAAATGTTTAAAGAAAGAAGTATATAACTATATTCATTGTGATCCATAAAAATAAAACGTATTACCATTAATAAAATAATACTCTCATTTCATTCTTTTATAACATTAAGTTGAAACCTGATAGAAACAGATTCAGTTCCTAAATCTCTACTCTTTACCCCCCGCCCCTTTATATAAGTTAATGCACACTTACTACCATCTCTGCAAAGAGAACAGGTGGAATATTCAACCAGCATTCAAAGGAAACATTTCTAAAGACAGATGAGAAATCAAACCATGAATGTGACTAAAGACCTTGACATCCTTTAGAGTCGAGGCCAGGTGTTAGCCAACAGTTCATATTTCCTGGAACAAGTAGAGGAAAAAGCCAAGTATCAAGAAACCAAGTCACAGCCCCTCACCTCCTCTAGACAAAGCTGACAGAAAGTTATCAATTCTCGCTTTCAAGTCTCAGATGAGACACAAGATCTTGCCACTAAATGGTGGGATAAAAAAAGGGGGGGGGGGGTGGGTGGGGGGAGGAACTGGGAAAGCTGCTTCTCTGACATGCTCCCAGGGTAGCTGATCTCACCCAGATCCTTGAGCCTCTTCCTTCCTGTCAGTTCTTTTCCATTCCCAGTAGAGAAATCATTCTGGGAGGAATTCTGAAAGAGTGCTCAGACCTCAGCCAAGATTCTAGAGAGAGCAGGATCCATCAACAATGTTCTGGAGAAATATGCTACCGCTTTACCTCCCTTCTAACTGTTCACAATGAAAAACCTACCATTTCCCCCCAAAAAAGACCAAAGGAAGACTCTCTGAGCATTTATTATTCACACTTTATAGCAGAAATTATTCTGATTATTCACAAAAAAAGAACAACAAAACATGTCATTTGCCTCTGGGCAACAGGATAACTGTTTTTTGTTTTGTCTTTTTTAACTTTTATTGAATTGAAATAGGGATGTGTGACTGATTCTGACTAATGCGGTGTTGGCAGAAGCCATGTCAGCATTTACATGCCCTAAAGTGTACTGCACACTCATCCACACTTCCTGCATTGTGTCATTTCTGGCTGGATGTAAAGTGTTGAACAGTGGACGCCAAAGACCCCATGGCGACGTAACAAGAACTGAGTTGTCACTGTGTGACGATGAGAATTGCTGCAAACTCCCCAGCCAAACTGAGTCTTTCCAGACTGAGAAAGCTTTAAGGGAGGCCTTTATTGTAGCAGCTAGAGACGCTGATCTAAACTTGTTGAGACTATGACTTAAAGACTTCCACTTGGCCTGCAGAGGTGGCTCAGTGGCGAAGAGCACTGTCTGATCTTCCAGAGGACCCGGGTTCGATTCTCTACATTCACATAGCAGCTCACAATGGTCTGTGACTCACGTTCCCTGGGATATGATACCCCTGCACAGGTATACATGCAAAAAATACACCAGTGCAGGCAAAAATAAATATAGAGCCTTACACTTAACAAGGAAATTGTGTCTATACATACACATCTTGTATGAAGATGTCAGAAGCCTCATGATGAATCCCCATGAGACATTTTACTGTAGTTAATAAATCATGAAGCCAGTGCCAGCACAAGGTCTTAACTATTCCCATTGGCCTTCTGGAGGGTTCTGTATCACATCCTTCATTTTTATTAATTATCTTAGACATGATTGCTTTGACAGTTCTTTTCATAGTGTGACCTAAATAATTTGAAATCTGTGTCATCTCATGGTGTATGATCTTAGATGGTAAATGGGAAGGTGAGTGAGGAGAGGAGAGCAGCCATTGCTGACGGGTGTTTTAGAGTTCAGTAATACAGACATTCTCCTCAGCTAGAGAAACCCCCTGAGGGGCTGGCATTGGGCATGTCATCTGCTGACCAAAGCCAAAGATACCTTTGGACCGTGGGTGTCAACTGACCTTATTATCTGGTTTCAGTCACATAAATAAAGCATCCTTTTCAGTGTGGTTCTTCTACATGCTCTTCTCTGATATTTCTAGACCTGGGTGTGTTTTCCCAGATGTTGAGAAAGTACTCATTAGCAACTATACTCCAATGCTAACAGTGAAACCAGATTCTCACACTAATATAGCTATGTCGTGTCAATCAGTTTATACACTGAAGGGCCAGAATGCCAGACAAAAATATCCTAAGTAATAAAAGGATTTGCTTTGCCTCACTGTGGAAGAAATGGTGGCAGCAGCTTGTAGTGGTTGACCTTATTGTATCAATAGTCAGAAAGCAGAGACAGATAAATGCTAGTTTCCAGCTCAGTTTATTATTTTTATTCAGTCTGAGACCCAAACCTATGGAATGATGCTACCCACAGATAAGGTGGTGTGCCACATCTCAGCGAACCAATTATACATATTCTCTTACCTTCATGTGCAATGACTTGTCTGGTAGACGATTCTAGATTCTGTCAAGTTGACAATTTATGATGATCTTCATACACTCTAACCCCAGTTTCACAAACACTATTCTTCTTTTTTAAATTTTGTATTAGATACTCTCTGTATTTACATTTGAAATGTTATCCCCTTTGCCCACCTTGCTCCCATCCCCACTTCCCATCTACTTGTCTTCACAAAGGTGCACTAGCTCCCAATCCCCCTCTTCACCCCATTACCTCGGCATTCCCCTACATTGGGAAAATGTGCCCTCCTGGACCAAAGGCCTCTTCTCACTTTGATGCCAGACACTGATATTCTCCACTTCATATGCAACTGGAGTCATGGGCCTCTCAATGTGTGCTCAGTGGTTGGTGTTCTAGGGAGCTATGAAGGATTTGATTGGTCAACAATATTGTTCTTCCCATGAGGTGGCAACCCTCTTCAGGTCCTTCATCCCCCGCCCCCAGCACCCACACTGGGGTCTCCATGCTCAGTCTGATGGTTAGCTACAAGCATGCTCAGCTGCATGACTCTGGCAGAGCCCCTAAGGAGGCACCACTATCAAGTTCCTGCCAGCAAGCACCTCCCAGCATCAGCTATAGTGCTTGGGGTGGATGGCAGCACATGTGGTGGATCCCCCAGTGAGGCAGCCCCTGAACGATCCCTTTTTCAATCCCAGCTCTTCCCCTTGATCCTGTACCTCCTCTCATGAGTGTTTTGTTCTCCCTTCTAAGAAGCACTGAGGCTTCCACATTTTGGCCTTCCTTCTTTTGAACTTCATAAGATTTTGGGAATTGTTTCTTGTGTATTCAGAGCTTTCTGGAGCTAGTATCCAATCGTCAGTGACTGCATATCATATGTGTTTTTTTGTAACTTGGTTACCTCACTCAGGATGATATTCTCTAGTTCCATCCATTTGCCCAGGAATTTCGTAAAGTCATTGTTTCTAATAGCTGAGTAGGCCTCCATTGTGTAAATGTACCACATTTTCTGTATCCATTCATCTGTTGAAGGACATCTGGGTCACTATTCTTCTTTCACCTACATGTAATTCATGTTTGTTTTACTACCTCACTTATTTTTCTAGTTCCTACAAGTTAATAGCTGTTTTGAAATGTTCTCAATGTGTGGCTATATTTAAGTGACGTGACTCAGTGGTTAATAACACTTGCTGCTCTTACAGAAGACCTGGACGAATTCCCAGAACTCACTTCAGTTGTCACACAACTGCTTCTACCTACAGTTTTAAAGGTGTTTTCTGTCCTCTTTGGACACTTGTACACATCTGATGCATATAAACTCACACAGGCACTTATAGACTGCATATTAAAAATGAAAACACTTTTAAAAATACTCAAGTTGTAGGAGTAAAATATGTATTCAACATGGCTCTGCTTATTTATGAATTATTTAATGACTGGAAATATAAGTCTTTTGTAGAAGAACACAGTACTGTAAAACAGACAATTATGACTGAATCACAATGACTAACATCCCTAGCTTTCTGTGTTCCACTCCCTCAGTTAGGTTTTAGAATCACTGGAGAAGCATATATAAGTCAACAATCAACATACCTATCAAGGTCATTCACAGCTTGGGGTCATATTAGCCTCTCAGAGAAACCTCCCCAAACTGGATTAGATTCAAGTGCCTGGCACTTAATTGTGTGCCACATAGTCCTTCTGAATTTGGGAAAAAAAATTAAGTGAACACTCCTCTGACACATTATTATCCTTCTAGTATTAGTGCCCAGGAAGTGAAAATTAGAAAGGAGTAGTTAGAAAGGGATGAGAACCAAAGCACACTGAACCCCAAAATATATGGTCATGGTCGGGGATGCAAAATGACATTGAATGAGGAAATGGTGCCCAGGCATAAAATGGGACAGTGCTGGCTGCAAAAACAGAGAAGTAGTTGTAACAAAAGCACAGTGGGGCACGGGGAGCTACAGCAGGAGGCCAAAGAGGTATGGACTAGCCAGAGTTGTGTTGACTTTTCCACAGTGAGTGTGCTTAGGGAAGATTCACCATAGTACCTATAGTCCTGAATAGCAGTCCCTCAACCCTACTATGACCCAATCTTCTCTTTAACATTGTGATGACTATGCTGCAAGAAGAAGGGTGACTTGAGTTCAACAAACAGACAACAACAAATAAAAGAAAGACTTTACCAACAACTCAACATGTACATGGATGACCCAGTGCAGAAAGAAAAACAAGAATTGACAGTAATCAACTATTTATGTATGTCTAATGGTAAATAATTGGATACAAATGTAAAGTATATATATATATATGTATATATATATATATATATATATACACATATATATATAATGTATATAATCTAAAATAATATAAATTACAAAAACCCGAGGATATAAAATTTTAAATAAATTGTGAGCATCTAAAAATGATTTATGGTATATGAATAAAAGTGACTCTATGCTACTGCTGTACTAAAATTTCAAAAGTTCAAAGTTTTAACATTAATCAATAAAGTTCTGATAAGCTGCTAAAAATGAAGAGATAAATGAAATATGAAATTCAATTCAAGACCTAAAATCAGAATACAGTAAAGATAATTCTGAAGAAATGTCTGACTGAAATGATTATTGAAAGGAAAACCCAGTAAGTCAAATAAAATATTTTATAGAAAACCTCACCAATAGAATAGATCATGCAGAAAACAGAGCAAAAGAGAGTAAAGACAAGGTCAATAAACTAAATGCTTTAGTATATATCAATGATAATTTCTTAAAATATATAAACAAGATATGAGATAATCATGAGATACCACAAAAATATCAGACTTTTCATGTCAAAGGCATAAAAAACATTTCTCAATAAAATTGTATGAAAATACTAATTAAATCTATAGAAGTGCACATGAAGCCTTTTAATATTGAATATATAGAACCATCAAAAATATTTTCCTAACATATATTTAAAGCATAGAAAACATTAAGGAACACATGTGGAAAGCTACAAGAGAGAAGGGCCAAGTCACAAGCAAGAGCAGACAGAATAACAGCTAATCATTCAGTCGACAGACACATTAAAGCCAGAAGGGATTAGAAAAACATATTCCAAGTTCTGAAAGATCACAACTGTCAACTCAGCCTATTATACCCTGCAAAACTATTACAAGGAAAGTTAAATAAAAAAGTAAAAATTTTTAAAAATTCCATGATAAAAGGACTAAAGGAAATGCCCACTAAGCTTGCTCTACAGAAGACAATGGAATAAATATTGTATGACTGGATTTTAAGCCCATTTCACAGGAGCACAGAGAAGTAATTCATGATATGAACCTGTCAAATTCATAGGGCCAAGGAAGTCAGAGGCCCTAGTGGGGTACTAACTCCTACTCTTTAGTGGAGTGAAAGCATCAAACTGCCTTCTAACTATCTGCTTATGCACATAGACAAATATTATTTGCAGCCTTATTGAGAGAAACCTCTTTTTTGCAATGAATGCTATTTAATGCAGAGACTACAGCTGCTCAGGATGCTGAGAATAAATGGTTGAGTGCTTATCCCTAAATAGTTTAGACATTTTTAATACCTTCTTTCAGGCTGAGGGAACATTGCTGAAGAGGAAGAAGAAAGGATGTAATGGCTCAATAGTAGGGACTGCCAAATGACATCCTCTGACTATGACATAGCCACAGCAATCTTGAATTTACAGCATTTTTGTTTATACATAATGGGTTTGCATAATACCGACCTTGCCAGCAGTTATGGGTGGGTGTGATACTCTTTGGGCTCCACCCTTACTCTGTGAAACTTAACTACTTAGAGATTTGGAGAGAAGGCATTCCTGTCCTCAGTTGTGCAGCCACTAGTGAGCCTACCAATCTCCAGTAGATAGTTCCAGATTCAGGGTTACACAAATGACCTCAATTAAATCAAGTCAAAAGAGCAAAAATCTTAGGACAATGGAAAAGGGATACATATATAAAGGAAAGGAACAAGACTTAGAGCGAAAGTTAATTGAACACATTTCATGTATTCATGAAAGTGTCAAAGAACAAATTTAATTAAATTTTAATAGGCACAAATCAGAACGTGTAGTGGATGTTGGTGGTATTACTTTAACTCTTTACACTTACTGTGTTCATATTTTATTACAACTACAGATACCTGAGAAAATTAAAAATAGAAAAAAATTGTTTTTTACTCACAGTTTTAGCATCCAGTTAATGACTGATCAGGCATTTGACCTGAACACTGGAAGAGCATATGGCATAGTAAAATTTAATCTCCTATTCAGGAAGCAATCCAGAGGAAAATATAAGTGGGGTCCCATGATCCCTCCCAAAGGCATGGCACCAATGACCTAAAGGTCTTTCACCAGGCTCCACTCCTTGAAGATTTACCATTTTTCAATAGCACCAAGCTGGGGTTCATATATTTAACTTTAGGTCTTTGGGGGACATCTTTAGATAAAACAGTACTCAATCATTTTTTTTCCTAAGAGGAGACAGTTTGCACTAAGCTCCAACTTCATCTGCCATGATACATCCAGAAATGCTATTCACTGGAAAAATTTCAGGGGGAGATTCCCTAGACCTTTGTGTACTTGTTCATGCAAACAGATGGCCTGAAATTGATCTCCCTTGACTCTTTTCTCATTACACTGACCAACGCTACCTTGCTGCATGAATACAGTCAAGGATATCTTATAAACAAACAATAGTATATTAAGATAGCACTAAACAATTATATAAACATTACTAGTGCAATTACAAAACTCATTTCAAGCTTCCTGTGAAATTAAAGAATTTTATCTACTTTTTTGTGCTCAAGAAGTATGATAAATAGTCATTTATATTTAACCCTGGCCTCAAGATCATTCAGTCCCATATGCCAAAAAAAGAAATATTATCCTAGTACAAAATGAAGTCATAAAAGAAAAATATTGCTCAAATTTGTTCATAATTAAGAATACAGTATATTTCTACATTTTTGTAGAAATGGAAACTATTTTTTGTACTATAATAATATTCATTGTTGGGTATTTGGGCTAAAGTCATAGCCCTGGGCTACTGGGAGCCTCTTGCTTCCTTGTAGTCTGGGACTTTCTAGTGGCTACCCACAGTTCCTCGTTCCTCTGCTACATGTTTTTATTAAATTTCCTTCTCTTCTATCCCTTCAACTACTGTCCCTGCCCCTTTATCCTCTCCCTCCTCTCTCTCTCCCAGATTCCTCCTTCTCTCTAGCTTTTGAGATTATTTTATTCCACATTCTATGTAAGGTTGAAGCATCTATACTTTGGTCTTTCTTCTTCTTAAACTCCATATGGTTTGTGGGTTATATCTTGGGTATTCTGAGCTTTGAGGCTAAAATCCACTTATCAGTGAGTACATACCATGTGTTCTTTTGTGTCTGGGTTACCTCACTCATGATGATATTTTGTAGTTCCATTCATTTGCAAATGTCATGAAGTCATTGTTTTTAACTGCTGAGAAATACTCCATTGTGTAAATATACCACAATTTCTGATTCATTCCTCTGTTGAGGGACATCTAGGTTGTTTCCAGCTTCTGGCTATTATAAATAAGGCTGCCATAAACATAGCAGAGCATGTGTCCTTATTATATGTTGGAGCATCTTTTAGGTATATTCCCAGGAGTGGTATAGCTGGCTCCTCAGGTAGTACTATGTCCAGTTTTCTGAGGAACTGCCAGACTGATTTCTCCAGTGGTTGTACCAATTTTCAATCCCACCAGCAATGATGCCAATGGCTATGACTTTAGCCAAAATACCCAACAAAGGAGAGATACAACCTGTAAAGAGCACCTCCAGTAGGTAAGCATAGATTCCAGAGGGATGGGGCCAGCCTTGCATCTCAAAATTTTTAACCTAAAACTGTTCTTTTCCAAAAAAAGACAGGAACAATTTTTTTTTAAGATTGAAGGAAATGGCATCCAGGGACTACCCCACCTAGGGATACATACCATCTGCAGACAGCAACCACCCACACTGTTGCTAATGCCAACAAAAGCTTGCTGACAGGAATCTAATCTGATGTTCTCTGAGAGGTTCTACCAGCACCTGACCAATAAAGATGCAGATACTTACTTATAGCCAACCAGACTGAGCCCAGGACACCAATGAAAGAGCTAGGGGGAAAACTGAAGGAGCTGAATGGGATGCAATCCCTTAAGAAGAGCAGTATCAACTACCTAGAACACTCAGAGCTCCCAGGGACTAAACCACCAAAGAGTGGACTCCAGACACATATATAGCAGAGGATGGCCTTATCTGTTGTTAATAAAAGGAGAGAGAGGTTTGATGCCCCAGTGTAGGGGGATAATAAATGGGAGAGGCAGGAGTGGGTAAATGTGTGTGGGAGCACCTTCATAGAGGCAAAGGGGAGGGTAGAGAGGAGATATGGGATGGGAGGGTTGGTGGAGGGGTAGCCAGGCTGGTAGATATTATTTGAAATGTAAAATAATTATTAAAAATTAAAAAATAAATTAAAAAGAAGATTCTGCTTTCAATGACTAATTTTGATAAATATTAGTCAAAACTAATATTCTTATCAGCAATACTTTATGAATCAATACTAGCTTTATTTTCCCTTGTCTACGGAAAGTATTTAAGATTGGCATGAACATCTTAATAACAATGAAATATGTGCATGGGTTTTATGTGCTCCTGACCCCATTTAATCACAGAATGTCAAGGGTCCAGATTATTTTCAATAGAAGGACATTGTGATGGTTTGATATGCTCAGCCCATGGAGTGGCAATATTAGAAGGTGTGGCCCTGTTGGAGTAGGCATGGCCTTGTGGAAGTTGGTGTCACTGTGGATGTGGGCTTTAATACCCTCATCCTAGCTGCCTGGAAGCCAGTATTCTGCTAGCAGCCTTTAGATTGAGATCTAGAACTTCAGTTCCTCCTGCACCATGTCTGCCTGGATGCTGCCATGCTTTCCCCATGATGATAATGGACTGAACCTCTGATCTTGTAAGCCCAGTTTCAATTAAATGTTCTTATAAGAGATGCCTTGGTCAAGGTGTTTCTTCACAACAGTAAAACCTTAACTAAGACAAAAGTTGGTACCAGGAACTGGGATATTGTTGTATTAGGTTTGACCATGCTTTTCTTTGGAAGAATGTGGATTTGGAGACTTTGGATTTGGAAAGCAGTGAAATGCTTTAAATGGGGCTTAATGGGCTCTTCTAGTAGAAATTTGGAAGACTTTTTTATTGAGTGATTTGAATTGTCCAGACCTGGTTCAAGAGGTTTCAGTGGAGAATTTCAATATGTGGCCTAGAGACTGTTTTGTGGTAATTTGGTGAAGAATGTGGCTACTTTTTGCCCTTGTTTGAAGAGTCGGCCTAAGGGTAACGTGAAGAGACTCAGATTAATTGTATTGACAAAGGAAGTCTCAGAAACACCTATCAGTGACTTTGTTCCCTGGTTAAGTATCCTGAAAAGTATTTTAAACAAGCACAGAAAGCTGAGAAAGGAAAAATATATAATATGCAGTTAAAATATTAAAGGGGCACCAGGACGTGAAATGGAGCTGAATTCTGTATTCAAGTGGCACTGTTAGAATGTAATGTCCTTCTGGAGCCTAACTGAAGTAGGTGTGTCACAGTGGGTATGGGCTTTAAGACCCTCATCCTAGCTGGAAGTCAGTATTCTTCTAGCAGGCTTCAGATGAAGATGTAGAACTCTCAGCTCCTCCTGCACCATGCCTGCCTGGATGCTGCCATGTTCCTGCCTTGATAATGGACTGAACCTCTGAACCTGTAAACCAGCCCCAATTAAATGCTGTTCTTATAAGAGTTGTCTTGATCATGGTGTCTATTCACCACAGTAAAACCCTAAAACAAATATAATTTAGTAATTTAGTGATTTAATTTTAGTTTATAGGTGAATACAGTTAACTGTGTTGGACTGTTAAATAATCTACTAGTAAAGTCATATACATTCTAGGAGATGTTGTACATTTTGGGCTACATTCCAAAAGAATTTGAATAATAATATAGACATATATGTACTTGTTAGGACCCCCTTCTCTTTTCTGTTTATATGGTAAAAAGAAGTCATAGAATTTTGTAATTGGATGATGTGTTATTTCAAATTCACTGTTTGACTCCTGAGTTCCCAAAAGCCCCATAATAAAGTAAAGCAAAGTTATCAGCACATATTAAATATTTTAAAATTCATAAATGCAATTAATAGATACATTTCATTCCCATGCCCTCCCTCCCCCTCAATTCTTCCATTTTCTTTCTACCATTTTCCCTAACATTATATGCTTTCTCCTTTAAAATTTAATACTGTCTTAAAATGAGAAAAAGAATTATAGGCAGATTCATGAGTTTAGTTGAAGTCAAGATGGTAGAAAAGGTTAGAGACAAGAAATCTAGTTCTGTGGAGGCTTGTTGCCCCAGGGAAGGGGGTGCTAGAGAGTGAGGCAGGAGTAGGTGGGTGAGTTGGGGAGCACCCTCTCTTAGGCAAAGAGGAGGGGGTGTGGGATGGAGAGATTCGGGTAAAGATACCTGGAAAGGGTGAAAACATTTTAAATGTAAATAAATAAAATAAGTTTGGAAAGCAAAAAACAAAAGAAACCAGCAAAAGCCCTCAGTTAAGGTCTTTGTACCATTTACCTTGTATATATCAGGCAAATCATGGTTTGAATCAAACAGTACCTTCCAAAGAGTTTCTTTGCCAGTTGGCAGTCATCTCTAAGCTTCATTTTTCTCATATATAAAATATGAAAAGTTCTCATAACTTAATTACAATTTTGTAAAATTTTGTATAAAAGCATGTAAAATCACCAGACCCTGTGCAAGCACTGAATAAATATTCATTCTTTCCCTGGACCCTTGATTATTGCAAGAAAGCCCTGGCCATGTTATCATAATCTTCTTAAAAATAAACCTCTAAATACAAAAGTAAACATCAGTCTGAAAATTGGAAAAGATTAAATTAAGAAGTTAAATGAGACAGGGCTCTTTGGGTTTTTCCTGATAGTTGTCTACACAGTCCTTGCTGGCTATAGAGGGCAGTTCGAAGCAAATGTAAAGGTTCTCTAGTACTCTCCCATCTCTCAGTATTCATCCATTCCTTCCACCTGTGGTCTGGTTCCCTTGGCATTATTATCCTTCCTGGCTTGATTTGAGATGAATGTAGGAAGAGAATCCTTTGACTTTAGCCTAGACACCACAGAACTCTAGCCTGACATTTTGTTTTCCATATTGAGGGTTTCCTGGAAGCTTCCAAATGCTGACCAAATCTTTTTTACCCATTTGTGTCTATAAATTCTCACATACAATGCAAAGGTGGAGATATTAAATCTATTTTTCCAATGCAAGTCTGTGATACAAAAGAGCCTTCTAGTTCAGTCAAAAAAGAGCAGTCATGTGAGATATAATAAGTAAGCAAAAATTGATTGTAGGGTATTTAATATGAACAAGAGATTAGGACATCTGCTACTTGTGT